>NW_017264201.1:997228-1159244 GCF_001619985.1 Xylona heveae TC161 | reverse complement strand
AGGATGCAAGATGAGGATGCAAGATGAGGATGCAAGATGAGGATGCAAGATGAGGAAGCAGGATGAGGATGACAATACAGGATACTAGACGAGCACAACGCGCCCCAACGACGAATGGCATCAATCAGTCGTGATTGAAGGCAATGTGAATCGAATGATTGATTATTTCAAAATTGATGGAATCGTTCAAGGAATTACTGTCTTCAATTTATATGACTTGAGTAGACTTGATGAGACTAGACTAGACTAGACAAACTAACTAGCAGGGGGTATTGGTATTGACTCTGTCATAAGAAGCGCATTGCTTGGGAGGATGTAGAATGGACGTAGGACTTGAAGGAGGAAAAAAAAACGAGAAAGAAAAGAGGGGGAGGAGAAAAGTGAGTGGGGAAAAAAAATAAGACAATCTAGTCAAATAGGGATGATTAATACCGAATACAAAGAGGATAATACCGAACACAAAGAAGATAATACTGAATACAAAGAGGATGGTACTGAATAAAGCAATACAAGAGTCAATTGCAGGTTACAAGAGGGGGAATATCGCGACAAAACGAGTCGTAGACGAAGAGGCAACTAATATTAGAGGCAGGATATTAGGGGTATTAGGAAGACAAGGGGAAACATTGGGACAAAACGAAAAACTGAGAGACGAAACGGCAACATCTCGAGAAGAAAAGGGAAACCAAGAGACAAAGTCTGCGAGGATAGCAACTGTTAGGATCAGATGCGTGACATGCTCGAAAAAGGTCATAGAGGTCGTGGAAACGTGAAATGATAATTAATGACATTATCAAGGTGTGTTCGCAGAGGACAGTTGGAAAATCGACGCTAGTATGTGCTTCTCAACTGGACCGTCTCAGCTGGACAGTCTCAACTGAAAAAGACACAACGATGACATATTTGAACTGGACTAGACGCGAATGACAAATTCTAGACCGAGGGCATTGGCTTCGCGTACACAGCAACTAAGACAGGTACGTCCGTTGCGGCCAATGACTGCGCCAACTCCATGATGGGCACACCAGGCTCGGGCAAAGACTTCGTTTGTCGCGGGGCCACGAGCATCAATGATTTTGGTCACCGGCAATGCCTTTTCGTTCTTTTCGCCTCGTGGCCGGTCTGGAGTTCCGAGCATGCCTTGTTGCTGTGAGTATGGCTTTGCCGCCTTGATCTCGGACAGATCAGACGACAGGAGAGTTGACAGCGAGATAAAAGCGTACGAGTAAGTATTATGTAAGGGATGAACCGGTAGACGATGATTCAGGTGAAGTAGCGGATGGTGTGGCCGGAAGGATGCATGATGAGGAGTATGGTATGGTGAGTCGGATAGGTTTGCAAGTGCGCCTGTGCCAGCTTGCGAGGTTTGAGGAAGAGATTGGGATGCAGGAGCGGTAGAAGTAACATTATTTGAAGCAGTACTATTGCTAGTCTCAACCAGCACTTGTGACGAAGGTATCGGTGTCGCTAAAGGAGATTTAACGGTTGCAGCAGGCGTCTGCTCAACCGGCGGGATAGAGACTGGCGAAGGAGATGTTGGAGGGGGTACTGGTGCTGACTGGGACCGTGCCAGGTTGTCTCCGTCTGTTTGATGGACTGTGGAAGATCCACCTGGTGTGCTGGGCGGACTAATCAGTTTCGTATGCGGTGAGTAGTGACATGGAAAAGATGTGACGAAATAGACATCGTGTGAAAGGCGCAGGGCAACATTGTGAGGCGTGGCATCTGTAGAATCGGCGCCAGACGACGAAAGGTCGTGTATTGAGAAGTTGATACAAGCGGAATATGTCCGTAAGGGCGGCGGCTCTGTCGCATCAGTGGTAACTTCCTCGGAATGTCCAGATCCTTCCTCTTCATCATGTTCTTCGCCCCCGTCACTGGACTCTTCGTTCCCGTCATCCTCTTCGCCTTCCAGCATTGACTCTTTTTCATCAACAGCGTCCAGGGCTAAATCCTCGAAGCGGATTTCCATATTTTCAGAGTGCCCAGGTACGGCATGAGGATCGATCGGTAGGGTGAAATCACCCGGGAGGATCCCACTGTCGAGACTGCCCATGCCAAGGAGCCGCGAGGATTTGGAAACGATTTCGCCATCCTCGATTCTTGCTTTTCCGTGTCCCGTCATCGGAATAGCTTCAATATCTAGCCATCCATCTTCGAAGCCACGCGGAACAATGGGAAGACTCAACCACCATGCACATTCCTTTGTACCTTCCATTGGCGCAAGCACCCGTCCCACAACGCAGCTTTTGCTCCAAAAACTGCGGCCTTGATAGGCAAAGCCGCCATACAGATTGGCAGAGTCACCCAATTTCTCAACTGCTTCTCCATCGTTTTCTAGCAGGGTCGAAATCAAGAAATGCGACATGGCTTCTCCCGGTAAGATGAAGCCGGTGAACCATGATCTACTGAGCCAGCCGCCCATGTTGACCGCCTCCGGATCAAGCGATGATGGATGTGGGGACAGACGTAGAGAGCGCTGAGTTAGCTTACGATGTGGCAGTGGCCTGACTGGCGCTCCTGAAAAGTAGCTACTCTGTGTCGTCCTTGTCGATCCAGGTGTAGCCGCTGCAGGAGTGCTTGCCATGCTGTGTCCGGGCGTCGCGTCAGGGTTCGCCAGTGGCGAAGCCTCAAACTTTTCTGTCAGTTTTGTTTCCAAAACATCCATGTTCGGCCACTCAATGCTGCGGGCAAAATGAATGAGCCCAGAAAGCTGGCTTGCTGGATGACGAGGCCAAAAGGTCGCATCATGATAAACATCGTGCTTCTCATCATGGCTATTGGGATGAAGATAATGTGCGATACCCCCATTTGAGGATGAAGAGTGGTCAGGAAGCAAAGACGAAAACCATCCAGGTCTGGCCATTTTCGGTTGTGGAGGGCTGATCTTATGCGGAACCACCTTGACATTGACCAGAAAACGTCTCGCGAGGATAAGATCCCAATCAATCTTTCGTGTCCGATGCTTATTGAAGTGGTGAATCTCGTGCTTGGTTAAATGCATCTCCTCCAGCACCGTAGTATTTGTGCCCTTTACAACCACGTCCAGACGGAGCAGCAGCTCGCAAGACAAGAGAATCTGAAGAAGCAGCCAGTGACGTTCAGGCGAATCTGCCTCTACGCTGAGAGCTTCATGGCTTTCCTCTGAGAAATTTGTCCAGAGAATCTGACCAAGTTTGATCCGCCATTCGACGGAGCTGAAATCAATCCAGAGCCCGTGCAGTCCTAGGACCTTCATCAGCCCTCCAATTTGTACCTTCAGACTGTATGGATCGTTTGCATCGAGCTCTCCCACGCGGCTTGGAGGATAAAGTAATCTCGTGAAGAGATCAGTGTAGAGGTGCTCGGGGGTGTGCTTCCCCAGTACTTCACCGTATAATTTATCGTCTCCCACAGTATGAAATAGATCACTCAGCTCGCGCAAGCGATCAACAATGGTGCTTAGGTTGATGCTACGTATCCCAACCTTTTCACCCTTGTCTTGTCGGCGGTGGAAGAAATCGTTCCAGTGGATGTTCTCTCTCCCTTTTGGTCCAGTGTCTTCATCTTCTGCATGACTGCGCTTTCTGGGCGCTTCTGGAATCTGGAGCGTGTCTGCCACCTCCATCTCGAGAAAATGAATGAAGCCCACCGTTCCAGGTTCTGAGCCGTGACTGCTGAGCATGCATGGTCGCTCGTGGATGCCAGAGTCGAACCCTCCACGCCAACCATAATCATTTTCTGCCTCGGAAGATTTTCCGGTGTGAGGTCTGGCCGATGAGTCTGGAATTGGGAGATTGGGAGACAGAGTCGCCGCCGCTAGGGCCGGATGTTGTATCCTGAGGCAGTCACTTACGTCGCGCACTTGAAGCTCCAGGTTCCATGGGAACACTACCACCGGGTGATGCTGACGATGTGGAATTCGACTGATGCAGAATTGAGGTGCGCCCGAGAAGAGGTTCTGCACGTCTGCCCAGCTCAGTGGATGCATAATTCTTTGTATTTTGCCTGGGGTTGCAGGAGACATGGCGTTGGGTTGTGCAGGCTGGACTCCTTCATGTGAATCCGGCGGCGCAGGAAGAGGTTTGTCTACATTGCATGATGACCGCGCGCTCTCTGGTTTGGGGAAGGTGGCAGATGCTCTTGATGTCTATTGCTGATATTCAGCGACAGGTTCACCATCGGGTAAAGGTAAACAGATAGTCTACAGTTTTCAATACATACATCGCTGGACGCATCCGATGACGCGTCTTGCTTCTTCCCTGATCCCTTTAAGAGAAGATCGCGCAAGGTCTTGCGACGTCGAGGTTTTTCAGAATCATCAGAGCGACTCCTCGAGTCCTCATCCGTGCTCGCCCTGGGTCGTCGAGCGAGGGAGAAAGGCATCGTGTCGGCGGTTAAGCTTTGCAAGGTGAAATCGACAATGACAGCACAATATTACTTGTCTCGCGACAAACATGACGAGGTGCACACGAGATTGGAGGCTTGAATGGGAAGGTTTTAGGGGTTTTGGGGGGGGGGTGGTGTTGTGGTGTTGTGATGAGGGGGAAGGAGGGTTGGAAGATCTCAGGGCCCAATTTCAACCAGGGAAATAGCAGTAACGGTGCCTACGGCCATTAAGTTGTGATACCATGGCCAAGGACCGATAAGTCGAGACCAACAATGCAGGATGTGATGAAGTGTCCCTCGTCGAAATAAATGTGGCGTCGGTTTCCGCAGATAATAACAGACAGGAAAATCAAGAAATCAGAAACATGCCACATTGGGGGAGCTGCGTCACACCCAAAACACTTGACAATTCAGCCCCTACAGAGTCGGAGGTTCATGAGACCAAAACTGATTGGGTTTAGGTGAAGCGTTGGAGCCCCTCCGAGTCCCTTTCTCAATCAAACAGCCGTCCCAGTTAGTGGCTCAGGGTTTCTAGTACAAACCTCCTCTAGGTATACTAAGTAGTCGTTGTAGGTATACTGCCGTGTATCTGCCCTGACTGGAGCGGCTCTACTTGCCCACGGGCCGTCGCAACCGTGCTTACCGAGCCAAATGACCCCACCCGCGTCGCGTCATCTTGGCGACAACTCAGGTAAAAGGACGCCTCAGCAAAAGCATATCAGCTTAACCGTAAAGCTTCAAACGCAACTGTGATAGTTACTGCCACACCCCAAACGCCAACATCACCGCAGAAAGCTGGTTAAAGATTGCGTGTTGATCGTTAAATTATAATTCATGATTCTCATCTATCATCAGCTAGCTATTGTATCTTTGTGATGGCAGCCTCTATCTCTGGTCCCCGCATCCGATGAAGAGTAGAACAAAGGCGAAGCTTCGAGTACGCATTCAATTGTTCCAGAGTTGGGTGGTACCACGCGTCTTACAGAAGGTATTTAGAGCTTGGCGAGGACAGCCTCGGCGCCAGAGACCTGCAGTTATATGAGCAAAAGATGTTGGGGAAATAGAATCTCCAGACGGAATAACTCACCGTGACTTCGCCAGGAGCGGGTTCTTTCTCAGCATAGATAACCTTGTTGTTGTCAAGAGCGAGAGCGTAGCGGGCAGTACGGGGACCAGCCGTCCAGCCGATGCTCGAGGAGAACTTGGCGTCAGGGTCGGAGAGGAAAAGCTACAGTGGAGAAATTAGCTTATCTGTACATATATTGAATCGTGTTGCAGTAGTGAACTTACAATGTCGTCTCCCTTGATGCCATTGGCCTTACCCCAGGCGCTCATAACCCAGGCGTCGTTGAAGGCAATGACGGCGACAATGTCGACGCCCTTGCTCTTGAAATCCTTGAGGTGCTCAATGTAACCGGGCAGGTGGCGTGCAGAGCAGCCAGGCGTGAAAGCACCTACGAAAACGGTCAGAGGATGGATCATCAAAAGTGCGAAACTGAGCTCATTTCATGTCTTACCAGGGACAGAGAAGAGAACGACCTTCTTGCCGGCGAATTCCTTGCTTGCGTTGTAGTTCTGGGGGATGCCGCAAGCAGTGATGTCGGACTTCTCTTCAGTGTAAGGAACGTAACTGAGAAGTCAGCAGACGTAAAAAGATGGACTGCACAAATCGCAAAACTTACGAGAAGACAACGTCCTGGGGGAACTGTTCACCAACTTTGAGGCCCGACATTTTGGATATTTTGGATGAGAATTGGTCGAGGGTGGAAGGATGAAAGAGAAGTGTGAGCTGAGGTGTTTGTGGGATGTTTACTTTAAAAGGGAGGGGAAATAGAGTGTGGAAGAAAGGGCGTATCGAAAGATGAGTCGAGAAATAGACGCAGTATAAGTAATATGGGTTTCACCAAGGTGCTCTGGGTCCACTTGATCAAAAAAGTAATGGTACAGAGATGATGTGATATAGATTAACGATCAGATCAGAGCTCAATGCAGTAAGATAAGTGCCACAAAACCCAGTGCTGACCGTCGGTAAGTTAACTACCTAATTCCTAATTCCAAATTCCAAATTCCAATCTGCCCCGCGAAGCCCCTCGTACAGCTTGCGACCCCAAATTGACAAACAACCATTCCCCGCCATTCCTGCTCATGGAGATCTCGCATCCAATCCGAGCATCACACTAACATTGAAACATTTCACGCATTATTCCAATACTCCCAAGAGGCATAATCCTTACTGAGCGGCTCTTTCGCCGATATTCGGAGCTACATCCGTCTGACATCATTTGCACACTCCTCTAGACTGTCGGACGAGTATGCATCTCGTACGGCCAACTCCAAACTAAACGTTTCTATACACGATTCACGCTCCCCCAAAACGAGCTGTATGCTTGAATGCCTCAAATAACTTATTAAAACATTCCATCTAAATTTCTCCCATTCAAAAGCTCTTGAACCTGTGGGCCAGCTCCGCATTTCGTTCCTGCGTTATGCCGCAAACACCATAGATCTCGGTAAATACCGCGCTCTAACTAGACTCTAGATAATTCCAACTTTACAAACATCAGCAATAAACGTTCACTTTTATTAATTGCGCCATCATCATGTACATAAACCACAGATGACAATAACCCTACTCTAATAATTACGAACCAATCTCAGCGTTCTTTTTCACACTATCATCCGTCAACTGGAAATATTCCAAATCTCGCATCTTGAAATGCTCTCCACGCTGCGCCAACTGCGGTCCTCTCCGCGCGTATCCGCCCAACTTGGGCGCATCTCCTCAATGCGCAGCTCTACGGGGTCTTGCACACTACGAACATATGCAACCACCATCGAAACACATCCTGCCGCTCAAACCACTCCCAATTCGAGCAAAACCGCCGCAACATCATCTTCCCCTTCCACCAATGGATCCGACTCAACCCCTCCGCCTATTCCTCCCACTCCTCCACCAACTCCCGAGAAGCCGCCGCAACGAAAGGACCGCCGCAACCTCCGGCGCGTAATCTATGCCGCCGTCTTTCTCATGCTCGGCCTTACAGCAGGCCAGATGGTGCGCTTCTCCGTCCTGCCGCCGCCGCTTCCGCTACCACACAGTCACGAGGACAAGCTCCTTATCGCCAGTTTAGTCGGCGACCTGGACAAGCTGGACATTGTCCAGCAGTTGCGCGCCGACCCGTACTGTCGCGAATGGGAAGCATACAGCGCGTTTGTGGATCCTGCGGATCGGGCGCACAGGCTTACGACCGGCCCCATGGCTGGCACAAGAGGCTTGCCCGTGCAGCGCGTCTTCTGGAACGAGGCTACAGGCGAAGCAACCACTGTAGTGTTTATTGGCGGCGGCTTGGGCGGCTGGCCGGGCGTCACGCATGGCGGAGCGTTGGCGACGTTGCTGGATGAGAGCTTAGGGCGGGTTGCTGCGAAGAGCATGCCCGCCAGGACGGGTACGTTTGACTGATATCCTTCACCTTTCACCTTTCAACTAACCCATATACCCCATCCTGCAGCCGTCACAGCCAACCTCGAACTGCAATACCGCGCACCAACACTCGTCAACCGCTTCTACGTCATCAAAGCCGGCCCTGTGCACCCTGATAGTCGAACCGACCGGAAAGCCTGGGTGAACGCCACGCTCGAGACCATTGACGGGCGTGTCTGCGTGGAGGCCAAAGGCCTCTTTGTTGTGCCCAAGGGATTCAAACTCGGAGAGATCAAAGACGGGTTTTAGACGGACTGATTTACTTCTATCATTCGTTGGAAAGAATATTCACTGCCAACCTGTCAATAAAAGGGTAAAATGAACGGGATAACTGAGCGGGATAAAATGAACAGGGTCAACTGAACTTGGGATCTGATCACCTTTTCTTTTTTTGGGCAGGTTCCAAGGGCATGTAGCATCTAGAGAGATGTGTTTTGGCCATATACCTACAGCAGTATATATATTGTATATAATTACATATAATTACATGGCGTCATTGAGTTTTGTGTTACTATGAGGCAGGTTATATAGCATGGGAGACTTGTTCAAAAGCAATTCCACGATCAGGGTCAGGGTTACGGTGCAGGAATTGAACTTTTGTCGATTGTTGAATAGGAGAACATCTACGTAAACACACAGAGTGATGTACTTTTCAAGAATGTTGGCTTAAGCTTTAGGGAAGGCTGCCAGTAGAAATATTGCATTAAGCTAAGATAACAAGCTACCTGAAACGAGCGCGAGCATCAACATTTAGCCGTTTTGAATTTTTATTTTGCCATTTGGGTTTCACCTATTTTTTGGTCTTTGCTTCCACTTGAGCTAGCAATCCCTACTTGTGGTCGTAAAGGTCGTCATGTATCTTCGTCAGGCAACTTTGATCAAAAAGTGGTTTCATCAAATGAGCGTCAGAGGAACACCGAATGCTTCGATATTCGAGAACTAGAGTTCGTCGACATATGGCTCGAGTCTCTCTTTCAGGTCATCTTCAGTGAGTTCTTCGCCTTGCCATTCGGCGACTTTGCCGCCGCTCAGCTTCTTTGGCGGGATAATGACGCTGCTGACAACATGAATTACCCCGTCCCTGGCAATGCCATTCTGGACAGCAACATTGCTAAAGCCGTTGATTTTGATCGTGATGAGACGTCCAAAGCGGCCAATATCGATACTCAGCGACCTCTCTTCGAGAAGAGTTGGGAGATCAACCTTTTTATAGCCATTAGCGTTTTGGTCTTGAAGCTCGCCTGAGAGATATTTTGATAGTGGGGTATACGCACATGGAAATGGCCCTTGGGGATGCGATGACCCTGTGCTTCAGTGTCTGGGCTGTAGTACGCATCCGAGTATAAGGTATGTTTGGGCACAATATGATACTCGAGCAAAGCCTTTAGATACTTGAGTCCATATTGACTGAAGAGAAAGGCGTTGATCTTGGGTCCTAGCTTCTTGAATGCCCAGTTGGACGGCGCAAAGAGCGTGCCGCCCTCGTGTTCCGTCGTGTTTATCTTTTCGAGCAAACCCGTCTTTACCAGCCCAAGCTCGAGCGTACTAAATTCACCAGGCAGGAAGTTGATAATTTCCGCGGCTTTAGGTGGAAGAAGGAGGATGCTGTCAATGCCGTGGATCACGCCATTGGTTCCAAACTATAGTTTTTCTATATGTTAGGACGGACAGACGACGTTCAAGGGAAAGGAAAAGAAGTTGACGTAAAAGTAACGTACAATATCTACAGCTACGACACGGCTGTAGAAGTTGACAGTCAGTCCATTGAAACCGATGTTCGTGCTCAGTCTTTGCGGCAGAGGCTCTTTGCCCAATGCTGCTTCTTTGTGCAATGTCGGGATGGTCCTTGTCACAAGAACTCTACCGGCCGGGTAAAATTCTTCAGAGATGTGATAGGTGAGAATCTTCTTGAGAAGCTCCTTCGAAGGCTTCGGAGCACACTTGGGAATCTTGGCAAAGGCCTTGTCGGTGGGAGCAAAGACGGTATAGTTTGCTTTCGTGCCATTCAAGAGGTCAACAAGGTCGTCATATTCATTGATCAATTTTGCCAGCTTTGTGGTATATTTGCTCTTGGAGATGAGCTGATATACTGTGAGGTTGGACTTATGGTGACCATGGTGTGGACGTTTATGATGGGGAGGAGGGCGATGGTGTGGTGGAGGATCATGGTGAGGAGGATGCTCTCCGCCGCCGAATGAGTCGAAGTCAGAATCCCAAATGTCTTCATCATCCTCAGGGGTATCAAGATCCGAATCGAGCCATGACTGCGGGTCAAATGCATCCAAGGACGATGTGATAACCTTGCTGTGGGCGTCTCGGCCGGTTTCTAACGCCCACGAGAATACATCATCGACGGTTTGCTTTGAGGCTTCCACAATATCTTCCAACTTTGACTTGACTCCGGCGAACAGCTGCTCAGCCGGTGGAAGTTTGTCCTGAAGGGCTGTCGAGGGTCTTTCCGGCTCAATGACGAGTTGATTTGCTACTTCATCGTCGGGAATCACAAAGGCGGTCGTGACGGCCGCCAAGGGCAGGAGTAAAGTCCACTTCATACCTAAGATTAGCAGCAAAATCAAGAAGTAGTGATGAAGGGCACAGTGTAAAGAATATGAGCTTCAATAAAGTCTTTTCTAAAGAACTATCTCAGGTAGTATGCGAGAGCGTAGTCAAAAGTAAGCATTTCTCGAATCTGTAGGCATCCATATAGCTTGCGTGGCCTAGGAGGTAAGCAATTCTCCCCCCTCATACAAGTCCTCTTGCAGCAAATTCATGCGGTAAAGTGACTTCGTGTTGTTGTGGTGCGATGCATTCAGTAAATGACGACACGATGTGAGACGTTGGTCCTTCCGGAACCCCCAGCGTACGTCACCCGGGGAACATGGCGATACTTTCAATTTGGAGGGCATATGGTGTGGCGGAGAGGTATTGCAAAGTAAACAATCGGAATGTCGGGATTGCTCTATCCGTGACCAAATATAGCCGCCTTTCTTCTACGTGCTTACCTACAGGTAGATGCTTCAGCTACTGGAGCTTTTGAGGAGAGACCAATCACACCTTCATTGGCATGGATATTTGATATCAAATTGTCAGCTCTCCCAAATTGCTTGTAACGACGACAAGGACGTTGAAGGCTACGATTGTAGTTGAATCATCACTTCAGGACCACAGAGTAAGGTAGATTGACTATTTTGTACACTCCCTGCATCGATTATCAACATTTGATCAATGAAATCTTTAATAATCCATTTGTGGCAACCAGAAAATGGATAACTATATCTTATTCCAATGTATTTATCACGGCTTGGTAAGACCTGTTCTTTGCTTCACGTCCTTTCTTGGGACCGCTTTCTGATCCTCGGCCACTGAAACGGCCCAGGCGTGAGCTTGACAAAGCTTGATTCTTTTAGTAGCCGAATTCCCCTGGTTTTTCTCGGCCCCGCATTCCCGCTCTCGGCCAGTGAGAAGTCATCTACAGGACGAAGCCCCGCTATCGCTTCATAACCGATGCAGCTAAAACCCCCACTATGAGTTGTACCTACATGACTCCTAACAACGTACGGTAATTAGACAAGCATAACGTCACCAAAACATCCGGGTAATCAAGGTCTTGGGCAACGGCAGTGGCAGCCTGCTTTTCTGCTTCGCATTTCCCCTCCTCCAGTTCCATTTATTAACCGCCTAATCCGCAAAGAATTATTCAAATTTCAATTCCACTTACTTGATTTGGGCTCCTCTTACTGCTTTGTGCAATATTCGCCGCAATGGTTCTAGCAAGACATGTGGGTGCTCTAACATTTCCCAATCTCAAAAATACATACTGATTGGCACTAGATCGACCCTGAAGAAGTCCTGAAGCGTCTTCAGGAGAGCTCTCCTCGCCAGCCGCATCATGGAACCTCGGAGCGCTCCTTTTCACACATTACCCCGTATTCTACGCGTTATGGCAGTAGTCAAGAACTGTCCAAATTCAGCATCCCTCGGGAGGGTGCCCCGGCAGACACAGTCCACCAGCTGCTGAGAGATGAACTCGATCTCGATGGAAGACCAACCTTGAATCTGGCTAGGTACACCTTTTATGAATAACCCGTCGTATATCCTCAACATCGTATTGACTTGTTGGGTATCAACAGTTTCGTCGGAACTTACATGGAGGATCATGCCCAACAACTGATGATAGAGAATATCTCCAAGAACTTGTCAGATGCCGATGAATATCCCGCCATGATGGACATGCATGCACGCTGTATCTCCATTATTGCAAATCTCTGGGAAGCGCAGAAAGGTGAGAAAGCCATCGGTTCTGCTACTACTGGCTCATCCGAAGCCGTCCAACTCGGTGGCTTGGCCATGAAGCGTCGCTGGCAAGAGAAGCGTCGAGCAGCAGGCAAAGATGCCTCTAAACCAAACATCATCATGGGCGCCAATGCGCAAGTAGCTCTCGAGAAATTTGCCCGATACTTTGAGGTGGAAGCGAGGATCCTTGACGTCAGCGAAAAGAGCAACTAT
Source organism: Xylona heveae TC161 (assembly GCF_001619985.1). Lineage (NCBI taxonomy): Eukaryota > Fungi > Ascomycota > Xylonomycetes > Xylonales > Xylonaceae > Xylona > Xylona heveae. Next base: position 1,146,889 of record NW_017264201.1, on the reverse strand, counting down.
CGTCTGGACCCGGATTTAGTCAAACAGAATATCGACGAAAACACAATCGGTGTCTTTGTCATTCTAGGTAGCACCTATACTGGTCATTACGAGCCCGTAGCTGAAATTGCTACGATTCTCGACGATTACGAAAGAGAAACGGGAATCGACATCCCCATCCACGTTGACGCTGCGAGCGGCGGTTTCATTGCGCCTTTCACCCATGCGAAAGCTGGTGGACCTAAATGGTAAGCCACTGAGACCCCTTCCCCCCCCCAACTTTGAAGACAAATGTCCTCATCATCTTCAGGAATTTCGCTCTTCCCCGAGTCAAATCCATCAACACCTCTGGACACAAGTTTGGCCTTGTCTACGCGGGGTTAGGCTGGATTATCTGGCGAGACGAGTCATACCTTCCCCATGATCTCATTTTTGAACTGCATTATCTTGGTGGCACCGAGGAATCATACACTCTGAACTTCTCTCGTCCAGGAGCGCAGGTGATTGCACAGTACTACAACCTTATTCATCTCGGATTTGAAGGATTCAGAAGTATCATGGAAAACTGTCTTTCCAATGCCCGGGTGTTGAGCAAGAGCCTTGAAGCAACCGGTTGGTATGTATGTGTAAGTGACATACACCGAAAGAAGGGTCAACACAAGTTTCTCGGAGCCGCAGAGGCTGTCTTTGGCTCCGGTAACGAAACAAGTGCCGAGTACAATGCCGGACTGCCGGTAGTAGCTTTCCGCTTTTCCGACGACTTTAAGCGACGGTTTCCTCACATCAAACAGAGCAGTGTCAGCGGCCTGCTCCGGGGCAAGCAATACATTGTCCCCAGTAAGTCATGAGTAAGAGTGCTTTATTGTCTATGGGACTAACAAGGAGCAGATTATCCCCTTCCTCCCAAGGAAGAGAAGACCGAAATCTTGCGCGTTGTTGTTCGGGAGAGCATGGCTCTGGACCTCGTGGAGCGGCTGATTCGTGACATTTGCGACGTGACAGAGACGTTGATGACTACGGACCCTGTCGATCTCGCCGCCTACCAGCCTTCTTCATCGTCGATAGAAAAGCAACTCGCGAGCCGTGGTCTCCGTCACAAGAATCGTCATGAGGCTAAGCATCCCCCTCATGAGGGAATCCATCGTGGCGTCTGCTAGAAATATCGGGTAAACGGGGAAAGCCAAACCGTGGTCGAGAATTATTACGAGTTCATTCATTGGGGGAAAAAGTATTTAATGAGGGTCGGCGTTTGGTCACTGGCTATTTGTGTAAATCTTTGAATGTCATATTTTGCGTAAATGGATGTTTCGCAGCGGGAGATAATGTGATGATCAAGAATCAGCCACAACAGCCACTGGAAATAAATGGCACATCCCGGAGCATTGGGCATCGGTCTCCAGAGTTTTGGAGCTGTCAATCGGAGAGAGACTCGCTGATCGCGCCGATCATGACGCCCCGGTGGTTCCGAACTAGGCGGCGTTTGGGCGTTTAAACGTTTGGGCCCTTTCTTTGCCGATCGCGACTAAACTCGTATGAGACGAGTTTCTGCGTCATGAGTTCATGACTTTTTCTGGACCGGCAATCTTTCCCTCTCCCAATGTCCTCGATCTGCACCGCCGCGGGGCCCAATTCAATTGTAGGCTATGTTTCGATACTCAGGGCAATTCACGATATTTCTGCCCATTGGGCTTAGACCCGACCATGGCGCACCTAAACCATTGGCACTTTGTTCAATTTTTGCCATACTGTTGCTCGTCCCCCATAAATGCTTTCAGTCATGACCCTGTTTTCTTTTTACATTTTTTCATGGTTTTTATATTTTCAGGCGATGGATTCTTGTCGCTATTAGCCCCTTTGCAATTTGTTTCTGAGAAATTGGGTGGATTGTTACAATATATTCACATTTTGAATGTCTCAACAGCATGACTTCATCTCGAATCTTGATTTATGTCCTTCGTCGTGATTTGCGATTGGCTGATAATCCAATATTGCACGAAGTCTCTCGCGTTCTTCGATCTTCCCAGAATGCTTCTTTTACTCATCTACTACCTCTTTATGTATTTCCAGCTCAGCAAGTTGAAGTATCGGGCTTCCTATCCCCAGGCACAACAGACTCTCCCTATGCAGAAGCTCGATCGAAGGTCGGTGGCTTCTGGAGAACAGGACACCATCGTGTTAAATTCCTCGCCGAAAGCGTATGGGATACGAAGAGTTCCTTGGAGAAAGTCGGCAGCGGACTGGAAATTCGCGTGGGCGTAACAAGTGAAGTTATCAAGGATATGCTAGAGGCATACAAAACACTTGATGGGGAGGTGTCCGCCGTTTGGATGACAGAGGAGGAAGGTTGGGAGGAGAAGCAGGACGAGGAAAATGTGCGAACCGTGGTTGAGGCAGAGGGTAAAGAATTCCAACTTTGGAAGGATGAGAAATATTTCATTGATGAGTAAGTTTTGTCAGCCACTTACATTTTTATCTTTTACGTACGAAAAGAAATTAGTATTGATTTGGGGCCCAGTCGAGATATACCATTCCAAGATCCGAAAGAATTGCCGGATGTGTTTACTTCATACCGAAAGATGGTTGAGCCGCTTCGTGAGGCTCCTAGAAAATCTGTCCCGCCGCCGTCACAATTGCTCCCGCTGCCAGACTCAATCCCCCCGCAATCATCGCCTTTTGTTCAGCCATCCTCGCTTGAAAATCTCATAGCAGCACTTGAGAAACCTCTCCATAATGACGACGAGCTCGAACATCCACCGAAATGGCCGAATGGCGCAAATTCAGCCTTTCCCTTCAGCGGTGGTGAAAAAGCAGGTCATGAGCGCATCAAGCACCTCGTAACTTCCGGGAGCATGAGCGCTTACAAGGACACACGCAATGGCCTCTTGGGCGAAGATTTCAGCACGAAACTTGCCGCATGGCTAGCATTGGGCTGCATCACCGCGAGACAGGTCCATGAGTACCTTCTAGAATTTGAAGACGGTTCGAGCGCTCTCGGCAGTGACGCCATTGGCTATGGCAATGGTGAAAACAAAGGCACTGCCGCTGTCCGGTTCGAACTCCTTTGGCGTGATTATATGCGGCTGTGCACACGCAAGTTTGGCGCACGATTATTTCATATTGACGGCTTCCGGCACGGCAAGTCTGTCCCCTGGAAATACGTTGATGGTGCCGAAAGGAAAAACAAGAGACGCCATAGCAACAGCGCCGTTGATGCCGCTGAGGCTCTGCAGCGCTTTCTCGAGGGCCGATCCGGAACAGGTCTCATTGACGCAAGCATGCGTGAACTGTATCTGACGGGCTACACCTCAAATCGGGCTCGTCAAAATGTTGCGAGCTTCTTAGCCAAGCATCTTCGGATTGACTGGCGCCTAGGTGCTGAATGGTATGAGACACAACTTGTCGATTATGATGTCAGCAGCAACTGGGGGAACTGGCAATATAATGCCGGCGTGGGGAATGACCCGCGAGGTGAAGGTCGCGTGTTTAACCCCATTAAACAGGCCTTTGACTACGATCCGCAAGGGGAGTACGTGAAAACATGGGTGCCTGAACTGAGAGATGTTGAGGATCCTTTAGCTGTGTTCCAAGCATGGAGGCTTCCTGTGGATCAGCGAAAAGCTTTGGGACTGGAGGGAGTCGAATGGGTGGAAAATCCACTGAAGCGTATTGACTTTTATGTTAGCAAGCCGTCTAAAGGTTCCGGAACCTTCGCGAGTGGCAACCGCAATCGTCAGCAGGAAGGGCAAGGAAGGAATGACCTGAATGATGAAGCGAATGCTGCTGAAGAAGCCCAAGGTACTAGCAGAGGGAGCAGCAATCATCGTCGTGGAAGAGGATGGGGGCGGGCAAGGGGCAGGGGCAGGGGTAGGAGCAGAGGTCGAGGCGGTGGACGTGGCGGTTCAAAGGGACATACAACTGATGAAACCCCGCGCCGCAAGCAAAATATGGGGCGAATGGATAATGCCGCGACTTTGGAAGAGGCTATTGCTTGATCCAGAGCAACGTCTCCATTTCAAGTGTATTTTGATATTAATACCCCAATTATTATTGCGGCCATTAATATAAGTTTTTAGCTCAGGCTCCTCCTTGTAGGAGAAAACCACGTATTTGTATACCAGATATTTAATAACTAACCTTATCTAATTTTCTCCATCTTCTCTGACAATATGAATCATGGGTAAAGTGCATATTATTGCAAATGTCACAATCAAGGGTAGAAGTGGCTTATTCTCCAGTCCCGGCTGTCGTAGGGATATCACTGTTCAGGCCAACGAGGTTCGGGGTCGGCGTAAAAATATCCGAACAAGGGTTGAAGGAAAAAGTCGTTGCGCCCCTCTCGGTCGGGGTGACCTCTCGAATCGAGAGTGGTACTTAGGGTGCCGCTTGGGAGCCTCAACCAAGGCTCGAAGGAAAAAGTCGTTGCGCCCCTCCGGTCGGGGGGTGACTTGCGAAAGTTGGTTAGGTACATGGGATCACATTGAGAGATGATGCCAATGATCTTGGGATTAAATTCCATCTAATACCGGGTCTGAAGCCCCTTTCTATCTATACATTCAGTGATGTGTTGTGGCATCTGCTTAATATATTGATTGATTTCTTTGTAGGTGATTTTGTCCTACTCTATTATAATTGCCTCCTGTAGCTGTTGAGGAGTTTGAGGCTTCTACTGTTTAACCCACTATTTAAGGATCCTCTATATATTCTCAATAACATTAAGATCTAGAGAGTGTGCAGGCTAGTTATTAAAGTAGAGAATTCCTTGAGATTCCTTAAATGCTCTGACTAGATTATGAAGACTCCTTGTTCCATGAAATCCATCATTGTCTTCTTGGAGTATAAAGGATTTGTTATGTTTCCTTGATAATTCTTTCATCTCTGGAGCTATAACTCTTTCCAAAATCTTCTCTAAATACTCTTGTTAAGTTAAGTTACCTCCTTTACTTCTTGTCTCATAAAAGACTAGGGGAGATTTGTAGTTATATCCTACCATTGCCTAACAATGAAAGACTGAAGCATGTCTTTTCTCCTTAAATTGTATACAATCAAGGCAATTTCTTTCTCCTTTTGTCCAAATAACTCATTCAGTATTCTTTGCAAAAGGAGCAAAATGTACCTCATCTATAAATAGACAATTTAACCAGTCTAACAAGAGGTGGTTTTGACAAAAATTCTCCTGCTATTGTTGTTAAGAAGGGCTAAGATACTCCCTTTGACAGGCTTTGCATTTATGATAACTATGCTTAGCCATTGAGTCCTAGATTGTATCTCTACAAGCATTGATTCCTAACTCCTTTCCTAAATTCTCTTACCCTAAGATATGGACATTATAGTGGCCATTTAGGTGGTTGATGATGTATTTAATGTCTTCATCCTTTAGGATACAAGGGTGGCCTAATTCTTTCTTAGTATGATAGAGGTTGTTTTGGGAGTTGGTAATATACTAGATTGTACAAGGGGAGACACTAGTCAATTTAGAGATTGTATCTTTCTTCTCCCCTCACTGTTTGAGGATAATGATGTAAGTCTTCATAGGAGTATTGTACTCCCTTGGGGGCATGATGGGTCTGCTTTGGGTTGATGAGCCATAAACCATGGTTCAAGGGTTAAAGGAAAAAGTCATTGCACCCCTCTCAGTCAGAGTGACCTCTCAAATCAAGAGTAGTACTTAGGGTGCTACTTGGGAGCCTTAACCATGGTTCATAGCTCATCAACCCAAAGTAGACCCATCATGTCCCTAAGGGAGTACAATACTCCTATGAAGACTTACATTATTACCCTCAAATAGTGAGGGAAGAAGAAAGATACAATCTTTGAATTGACTAGTGTCTCCCCTTGTACAATCTAGTATATCACTAACTTCCAAAACAACCTCCATCATACCAAGAAAGAATTAGGCCACCCTTGTATCCTAAAGGATGAAGACATTAAATACATCATCAACTACCTAAATGGCCACTATAATGTCTATATCTTAGGGTGGGAGAATTTAGAAAAGGAGTTAGGAATCAATGCTTGTAAGGATATAATCTAGAACTCAATGGCTAAGCATAGTTATCATAAATGTAAAGCCTGTCAAAGGGAGTATCTTAGCCCTTCTTAACAACAATAGCAGGAGAATTTTTGTCAAAACTACCTCTTGTTAGACTGGTTAAATTGTCTATTTATAGATGAAGTACATTTTGCTCCTTTTGCAAAGAATACTAAATGGGTTATTTGGACAAAAGGAGAAAGAAATTGCCTTGATTGTATACAATTTAAGGAGAAAAGACATGCTTTAGTCTTTCATTGTTAGGCAATGGTAGGATATAACTACAAATCTCCCCTAGTCTTTTATAAGACAAGAGGTAAAGGAGGTAACTTAACTCAACAAGAGTATTTGGAGAAGATTTTGGAAAGAGTTATAGCTCTAGAGATGAAAGAATTATCAAGGAAACATAACAAATCCTTTATACTCCAAGAAGACAATGATGGATCTCATAGAACAAGGAGTCTTCATAATCTAGTCAGAGCATTTAAGGAATCTCAAGGAATTCTCTACTTTAATGACTGGCCTACACACTCTCCAGATCTTAATGTTATTGAGAATATATGGAGGATCCTTAAACAGTGGGTTAAACAGTGGAAGCCTCAAACTCCTCAACAGCTATGGGAGGCAATTATAATAGAGTGGGACAAAATCACCTACAAAGAAATCAATCAATATATTAAGCAGATGCCACAACGCATCGCTGAATGTATAGATAGAAAGGGGCTTCAGACCCAGTATTAGATGGAATTTAATCCCAAGATCATTGGCATCATCTCTCAACGTGATCCCATGTACCTAACCAACTTTCGCAAGTCACCCCCCGACCGGAGGGGCGCAACGACTTTTTCCTTCGAGCCTTGGAAGCATCGGAGTTTGCGCTTCTGCTGTAATGTCACCAACACTAAGCTCAGTTCCATTCTTTCTTTCAAGGTTGTCCAAGGAGAAAAAAACAAAAAATCAATTCCGCAGCATAGCAGAATATACATTTTACTACAGCTCAACATCATGGGACCTCCGACCTACGCTTTCAATTGACGCCGAAACCCTCCTCATCAAAAACATTTTCACTTTACGATCCGCGCATTATATAACGGCCGAAGCAAAGTTGACACAAGCTCCGATTTTATTTCAGCTCAGAATTACAGCCTAGTCAACAAATAGACTGCTCCTGGGGATCGAAAAACACTTTTTTTGCCATGGCCCCTGCGAACCCTCAAGCTTCCTCAGCAGGCACATCCTCGCTGAAGCGCAGCGCGCCAGGTTCATCGCGTGCAGACGATAGCAAAAGGGCAAAATTTATGGGCAACAAAGGCCAACAAGGGAAGGATATACAGCGGAATAACAAACCCGGTGCCAATGCCAGACCAAATCAAAACTCCAACTTTAAGTCACGGAGACGAGCAAAATCGCAAGATGCCCGTGCTATTGCTGCTCAAACATCTGATAAAGCTCTCAATGGGAATGGCGAATTGGATGTGGATAGATTTGTACGGGCGCGGGAGTTCGAAATCCGCGCGCTCGAGGATAGTATGGGCCGCGCAAAGGGAGCCTTGACCACCCGAGCTTTCCAGCAAGTCCCACGAAATCTAAGGAGGAGGACTGCAAGTCACAATGTGAAGAGGGTGCCGAAGAGGTTAAGACGGAGGGCTGGGCGGGAAGTAAGTGTATTTGCATTCTATCAGACGGCTTATGTTTGGTCTATGGTATCCGTGGCATCTATTACAAGTTTATGCGCTGACCGGTCAACAAAATCTAGATGGCAGAGGATAATACACCCACCGTGACAGCCCGGCGACGAGAGCTTACTCACCACATGCGGCTGCGGCAAAATATCGCAAGCAGACTACAGAGACTTGGCGAGAAGGCAAAGGTTCAAAAGGAGGCATCGCAAACACGAGATGATGAGCAGTCATTGGATCGCGCCAACACTGTGCGACTACAACTTCCCAAAATCAAACGCAACACGCTGAAAGCGCCGCCCAAACCAGTTTCCAAATACCGTAAACGGCAAATTCATAAGACCTGGCTACCTACACACATATTTCACACCAAACGCGCCCATTTAACGGAACCAAGATACCCGCTCTGGAGGTTCGCAATTCCGCTGAGACCGTCTGAGAAGAGTTATCGTCCGACTCATCGAGCTAGCACTGCTCGAGGCGCAGTGGCATGGGACATGAGTTACATGTCCACGATTGGGCTCGAGGGAACCGAAACGAGCCTTGAGGGCATGCTCAAGAAGCTTGGCGTGGGACAAACAGCAGAAAGTCACGGCTTGTGGGAGAAAAAGGGGATCAAATGGCGTAATGGTTCCAGGACCTGGGAAGGCTGGGTCTATAAAAGCAATGCCTGTCCCTGCGACGCGATTGCGTCGGTGACAATCATGTGGTGCGCTAGAAACCCCACCAGTGAAATGGCCACAGAAAGGTCTTCAAAGTCGCCTTTGAAGAGAAGAATCTTCATCAGAGTACAGCCTTCGGCATTTCTGCAACTATGGGACGAGCTTGTCGCAATAGCCAAGACGCAACGGCCGCAAATCTCCGTCGAGGATCTGCGCTTCGAGATTGGCAGTATTGAGATCACAGGTCCTGCCTCCACGGAGGCGCTTCTTGGGACGCTCAAGCCTTCTCAGGCTCAAGAAGGAGGAGCATACACGTCTGGTAGCCCTGAACACACATGGCTCGCCTTGAATGGCCTGACAAATCCCGCCGCCCTCCCATCTTGTGTTCTCCTCGGCTTCAACATCTCCGATCCCCGCCTGCACCATCCTCCACGAACCGTCTCCAAGCCAGGATCAGAATGTACCGCAGATTATGAGCTCCTGCGCATAATGGCATCTTGGCCGCCGGACAATTCCCAGGCTTCGCCCACACTTTTCGATCGCACCGCTCGTCTCACAGCATCACGCCAACTTCCCAGCCAGAAAGCGATCAATAGACGAAAAGCTCTTGCTCTGCCGGGACAATACCCGGAGGCCCTTCCAAAGGATCCTCGTATACCTATTATCATTTACCCTTCGCGCAACAGATCTTCCGTGCAAAGCACATGGACTGTCCTGTTGCCCTGGAAATGCGTTCTGCCCGTATGGTACTCGCTCATGTACTACCCTTTATCATCAGGTGGAAATGTCAGATTCGGCGGCCTCAATGAATTACGACAAGTGGCTTTTGAATCTTCCAGTCCCTGGTTTCCCGGAGATTACCCCGGCACTCGCGCAGGTTGGGAATGGGAGCTGCAAGAACGAGCAAAACGAAAGGACGACTGGACGCGCCGGCCCAAAGGGAAGAGAATTGAATGGACCAGCTTGGATCTGGGCCAAGGCCGAAAAGGAGAAATCGGCGATGGATGGGCTTGCGATTGGGAAGTCCTGTTCAATGCCAAATTCAACTCCGATTCAAAGGAGCAGAAGACTACTTCTTCTTCTTCTGACGAAAAGCCCGCACATTCACTGGCCAAGTCTTCTTCAAACGACGTTGAAATGCAAGACGCCGACGCCGCCGCCGCCGCCGCGTGCGTGCCTCCTCCACCGATCAAAGAACACGATCCCCCGAGCTCCACGTCAGGAGTTTCTCCGTCTCTGCTGCTACCACACGGCATGATCCACCTCCCACTTGCTGTGACTCAGCAGATTCTTTCAAAGCGGACGCAGCTTCCTCAGGCACTGCATGATCTCGGAGTGGACACTGCTTCCCGCGATGATTCTTCTTTTCTCAGAGCCGCGCTTTGCACCGTCAGAATCAATCTCTTGGCCCGCGGTGTCCCGACGTCTTGCGCACGCATCTATCGTCTACCCTCGAATAACCCTGCGTTGCGCGCGAAATGGCTCTCTCTCGACCCGTCTAACCCTTCAGCGCGTAGTCGCAGAAAGCAGAATAAAGGCCCTAAACCAACTGAAAAAGATAATACATCGCATTCATCTCATATACTCCGCCGGCAAGAGCTTGCCGCGTCGCTTCTCAACGGCGTCCCTTCTGCACAACAGCGAAGAAGTGGCAGCGAGTTTGTCCCCCAGGCCGGCGACGCTGACTATCCTGTTGTTCCTGACGCAGAGGATCTCATCGGGTTTGTGACGACGGGAAATTTCAACCTCGGACAAGGCCGCGCAACGTCCATTGGATGTCTTTCTCTTGGAAATCTTCTTGATGGTTCTCAGCATGGTGGCCCACCTGGAAGTGCGCCAGGGACGCTATGTATCGTTCGTGAAGCAGGACATGGTATTGGCCGTTTAGCCCGGTGGGAATTAATTTGAGACTTTTACGTTGTATACGAACATTGTATATAGGAAATGGAATTTCTTATCTCCACCATTTCATTATCATAATGAGTTGAAAATTATCAGTGAAAATACATTCTGTGACAAAAATTGATCACTTTCCTTCTACCCACCAAAAAAAGAAAAGAAAAATAAATAAATAGAAGAGGGAGAAAAATAACGTACAACAGCGGGGATTCGCTGGTCGTCACCGACCCAACTACTAGTCCGCCGATCTGAGGCTTATGTATGGCAGAGCGGACGGGATGCCCAGTTCTCCTCAGTCTATGGTCGTACGTACTATATTATTGAAATTCTCCAAATATATACCTCCGTACGGGATCCTTATTTTAATAATAGCCCGGGGACAATAACTTGGTAGAAGCCGCCCGCGCGGAGCAGCTTGCTTCCAATACTTCGATACGGTTAGCGTAAGCTCGGCCCTAAGCCTAACTGACAGGTCTGACAGTTACATTCGGGAGAGCTACAGGCGCTATCACTTAGCTCCGCTGCTGGGCGGAGATAACCAGAAAATACCCGGGAATAACTATCCCATGTCTTGTGAGGGTTGATAAGCACCTTATACAGAGTTACACTGAGAAAGTGTACTCCCTCTTATTCTCTCCAATTTTTAATACTTGTCCCGGATTTACTAGTTTAATGAATTCTGTCATAATCCCCGGCATAGATTAATGACAAGAATAACAAAGCCGAACGCTTCACAGCATATCAAAAAAGTACCTCGCAGGCGGGGCCGGGTGAAAGGTAAGGTAAATAGCAGCCGCTTCAAGATCTTTTTGAAACGATGATCAAGTGGGAGATGCAAGATCAAATAATATTTGCTGTTGAACAGGGTGTTATGAGTGCTCCAGGCGCCGGATCGACTGTGATCGTCTGGAGCCGGTATGCGGAAAATGCTCGGCGCGGGGGATCAATTGTACCGGGCTGGGCATCAGATATCGATTCAATGACGGCCTAGCATCCCGAGGGAAGCTGGTTGGGAAGAGAGAGCCGGGGGTCTTGTTGTCGTATGTTCGGAGTCCTCACAATTGTATGTCTCTGGCGGCTGGATCGTCCGAGGAATCCGAGGTCGAGGCCGATTCTGGAAGGGAAAGGGAAAGAGAAAGAGAAAGAGAAAGCGATGAGCAAGACGGTTCTCAATCTTTGATAACACAAAGAGCGCGACAACAACAACAACAACAACCTCAAATCGATCCAGAGCTTGATAACGTCGATCGCGCCACGCGATATCTGCTTCACTACTGCAAGTTCTTCTCCTAACTCATTCTTGGCCAGTGTGTTCCGTTTGTAGTATATTAATGATAACAACTAGTCTCCATCCATGTTGCCCCCGCGACGGCCGTCATCGACAGAGGCTTCAACGGATACCGCGACCTCATCCTACCGCTGGCGGAGACGGATCCGCTAGTATGCAAGGTAATCTCAGTGGTATCGACTCAGCACATGTCTTCGCGGTTCGGACACCAATGCACGCTCGAGACGACCTCAGACACATACAGTGAGCTCATCCGGGACCTTATCATACGATCACACCACCGGCCTCCCTACACAGACCAATCCAGTATCGTTGCGCTTTTACTGCTGCATCTGCGAGAAATCATTTCAGGAAGCGATGATTTCAAGCTGGTATACGGATCGCTGCGAACATTGCTCAATGCCGCCAAAGACGGGTTCGTGTTCGAGTATCCATACTCCCAACTGGGTGAATTTCTTAAGATCCAGATTTTAAGGTATTTACCATAACAATGCAGGATGAGAGGCGGGGGAGGGAGATAGGGGATAACTTCCAATTAACAGGTTTCACACAGGGTCAGGCTCTTCGCGGAAGCGCTTTTCGACGAGACATACGGCGCCCAATTTCTGCTTACCTACGGCGAGCGATGCTTCGAGTTTCTGCGATTCTGCCTGCGGCTTCACCCAGAACATCAAGAGCTGGTGGCTAACCTGTACGAGCTCATTGCGCTGGCTTGTAAAATATACGTGCAGCGGGCAACGTACAATCCAATGGTACACGAAACAGCACCTTTGATAGAGCGCTGCAAAACGTTGAGCGAAAAAGTCGATAGGTACGGCGACATCACTGGTCATCACCTCTTGGGGTGGTCCTACTTTGTCGTTGCAGCGGAGAGCTCTACAGCGGATCATCGAGTCTATTGGATGAATAGACTAAAGGCATTGCATGGCAGAACCGGAGCTCCGAACATCTTGAAGGGAATCGAGCAAATCCAGAAAATATGGAATTTGAAATCAGCTATTCGGTGGACTAGTCTACTTGGCGGGCCAAGCCAGGCTCTCATCATGTAGCACTGAATGTGCATTCAATCACATGTCTATCCACATACTATTTCTCATGTCTCTACGCCTTTTCTTGTTCCCGAGAGACTGAGCCAATGACGAGTTCCTTGAACCCGGCCGGGAGAGAATTGGGGATGAGTACCCAGATCTGAACAGAATCTATCAATGACTCTGGCCAATGTCTGTAATCTAAGATCTACTTAATGATGCTGCCTGAATATAAACCAATAATAAGAATTATATTCAAATGGTTATTCTGGTGATTTACTATATAGAACCAACATGACTGTGAAAATGAGATCTTGGTATAGTAGAACGAGTGTCTAAGCTTGTGCTCACCATCAAATTCCTTTACAAGGATTGATACCCTCATTTCTAAGCTACACCCCTACCTATTTTATCTCTAATTAACTACTCCCACTCCATTCTGGCCCTCTGGGTCTACTCTGGCTGTACCACTGATTTAGCTAAATTGCCCCGTCTTCAGCGGAGAATTCGTACAATTGGATGGATTGTGGCAAAGATCACATAGGCTTCTGCCTCCAAGGACTGCTCAAGGTCTTCAAAAATGTGTGCTTCGATGAGTTCAGGGGCGACTGAGCAACTACTTTCAGTAAATACTAAAAGTTCCCCGATATGTCACTCAATCAAAGGTTTCATCGGCTTCGTCGTAATTATCGGGCTTGGCGTGTCTGGGGGATGCTCCATGCAAAGACACAAAAAGTGTTTTGTTCACGACATCTGGACTAGAATCGGATCACTCCAAATGTCAACTGATTTGTTCATGTTTGTCTTCTTTCCCGGCCTTCCTTGGTGGTCCTGCCAGGTTTGAAAGTCTGTTATTGCCGCCGCCACTGCCACCTATATTACGGCAGGAAGTCAATCGTCTAGGTCGAATGGCCAGATGGACTTTAGGTCCTGTTCGGTTTGAATCGGCTCATCATCGCCCGAAGGCTCGTTCGTTGATACAGCATGGAGGATCCCGATGAACGTGTCCTTCTGTGCTGATTTGGTTGCCTCCCAGTTCTCGAGAGGAACCCATCCATCAGATGCGATGTCAAGCAAGCTTGACAGATCACGTCTCAGATTTTGCGCCGCCTCAAAGTACCTGTACTCCTTTTGATGAACGGACAATTCCTCCAGAGTAGGTTTGGCATATGCGCATGTACCCACAAAACCTAACTCCGTCCAGTGACGAGACGTTTCGATCAGTTCATGGCGTAGAGCCACGGCGCCATCCTTCCACGTCCGGTAGCTGTAGCGAAATGGTCGAAATAAATTTTCATCCATCGAACGAGGGCCGGAAAGCTTCGGTGTCAGAAATTGCGAGCAAAGATTGAAAGCCCTGGTACATAGGTCGTGGTCCGGATCAACCGGCGTTGCAAAATCTGGTACCTCATCCGCATACCAAAAAGCTGGCTCGATACTACCGGCTTGCCAATCAAGTATAGCTGTCAGTTCTGCGGGATCCTCCTCCGAAACAAATATGTTCCGCTTGTGGAGATCTGGATGGAATAACACCGGTGTAGCAGCGTCCTGAATCCGAGGATCGGCTGACATTTGTTTGAGCACGGCGCGGCCACACTCCAGCAGGGTATTGTGCGTTCGAACAGATCCCTGATATAGTGGTTGCTTCTCGGTCTCAGAATCGATCAAAGGAATCCTTGAAAGACCAGCATCGATGAGACCGTCGCAATATGCATTAAGATTGGTCCCTAAGTTGAACTTGTAAGTAGACTCTCAAGTCTCAGGAGTCGAAAGTCCGCGCGAAACGTACATGGCCCACGATTGGGTCTCGTGCGATGGTAATATCGAGGCTCGCCAACATTGCAGTCCCAATAGCGAGGTCCGCAATGGGGCCCGATACAGAAGTCCTCGTCCAGGAAGATCTTGGAGGCAGGATCAAGCGGGGTATCAGCAAAATATAGGCACCCAAAAGCTGGAAAATCCATGTCAACCACTTCTTTGAGCTTCCGATAGATAGCATCTATGCATCTGACTTGCTGATCGTCAGCCATAGCGGGCCATATCTTGTGCAATTGAACACCGACAGCATGTTCCATGATGATGTATTCGGCACCAATGCGATTGCGAGCATCGTTGCTCCAGTCAAGGATGCTTGGTACAGGGATGCTGGTCCTGGTTTGTACTGAATCATTTGATCAGCTGTCCTGCCATTCCATAGACTCTGGGTGCCAATTTACAATACTTAATCGTGGCAACCTCAGATGCTGTGACGAGCGTGGGCGGTCCAGCCGGTACAAATGGAAGCCTGGCTACGATCTGCTTGGAATTATCCATGGTAAAAATAAAAACTCGGTTGAATCCTCCTTCCATTTTAACATAACTCGCGATCAATTCTGCTCCGGGACATAGTTCAATAACTCTGCGGCAGAGCGCGTCGAAATCAAACTTTATATGGCGAGCATCTCGCTGCAGCTTATCGCCACGAAGCCACCGGCCACTCGTGTAATTGACAGGATCAGGTTTTGTATCTACGAATGTGAGCTATTATGGCAATCATTGATGTTATGGGGATGGATGTTCACGATATTCTGAGCTCGCATCCATCTCACGGTTGGTAGACATTTGTGCGCAATGACCAGG
Organism: Xylona heveae TC161; assembly: GCF_001619985.1. Lineage (NCBI taxonomy): Eukaryota > Fungi > Ascomycota > Xylonomycetes > Xylonales > Xylonaceae > Xylona > Xylona heveae. The sequence goes on along the minus strand of NW_017264201.1, from coordinate 1,131,707 downwards.
TCGCTGCATTGGATTCAATCGGTAGCCGAAACATTGGCGTCTATCTGTGCAAATTGACCTGAAGGGTGCAAGGTCCACCAGGCACAAAGGGCGAGCAAAAGAATTGTTTTTCCACAATACCTGACGTGTCATGCTTAGACTCATGCGACTGTGCAGGTCAAAGAAGCAGAGGGAAGAAGGCACAGCAGGAGGTATTCCAGAAGGGAAACGGTCTCTGTTACACACTTGATCCAGCCGAACGCTGACGCTAGCTTTCCTCAGCCTCCTCGATTCTCGCCCCCGATCACCTACTAACTATAGTTACTTTAACTACGTATAATAGTTGCCATGGTCCCGCTCCTAAAGCGGCCCGAAAGCGAGAGCTTAGCTAGAGCTCAAAAGCTGACGATTGGCTCAAGCCCCAAGGTATTATAGATACCGCAGGGAGTGACCTAAGGGGATACCGTTGCGATTGCTTGTTGTGCCTCGAAGCTGGCATTTGCATGATTGGGTTGCTAAGTGCTCTTTCCACCGAGAAGAGGATGTGTGCAAAAGCATGACTCACACTATAGAGGAAGAAACGATATGGACAACCTGTCTGATTGGTGTTTAGTCTGAAGAGACTCTCAGCCATGAAAGCGGCACAACAGTCAGGTGGAGGAAAATGTACCACCCGCATATCCCTGTCAGCAACCTGGCAGCATTATTGGTGTGGTGGAGGGAGGGAGGGAGGGAGGGAGGGCGAAGTCCAGCCAGAGAAAGGAAACACAGTTGCACGTTTTATCTTGGAAAAAGCATCGATAGAAAACCAAACTGTATACGCAAGCGCCCAACCGCGTCCCTGTGTGATTCTTCATATCGCGTTGATGAGGCTGTGGCTTGAAGGGCATGGACCAGTCACAATCGCGGATTTCGGATAAACCATGCAAAATTCCAGAGTTGATACAGACTATGCTCGCCCTCCCTACTACACCCACGAATAATTAAACTCTCAGCTTTGTTTTTGGGGCAGCCTAAATGCCGTTCAGGGCATGAGGCACAGCATTTCAACCTCCACAAATGAAGGCTTTCGCTGTAGGAGTGTATATCACCCGCTTCCTAACCTCCGCAGCCACACCACCAATATTTCGAACCCTCCTGAGCGCAGAGAGCGACATCAAAGGACGTCTTGGCGGTTCTGGCTTTTGAGCAATCATGCAGTCAGCAAATCTGACACGGGTCACTCGTTCATCGACGGATCGACCAGTGTGTATTTGCTATTAGCACCAGTCCTGCGCTGACAAGTGGGTGTGCCGAATATATATAATTGGTGAAATTCCAAGCATACTTGCAAGATGACTGCTGGAACATTTAGATTTGGCAACAATGACAAAGAAAAAATTCTATGCTGTTTACAGAGGGCAATGTGAACCGGCCCCTGGAATCTTTGACAGTTGGTATGTATGTGAGCGGTTCAGGAAATTCTCACACCATAGCTGAAGTCATGTCTTGACTATAGGGCAAAAGCAAGTCCTTTGGTGACTGGCTGCAAAGGGAATTGCCACAAAGCATTCACGACCCTTGAGGAAGCGGAGAAGTGGATGCAACTCAAAGGCGTGAGCCCACCATATTACATGGATATAGACGATAAATCCATGATCACAACACCTATTTTCAAGTCCGAAGGACCTTTTCATGCTGTTTCCGAAGGACGAGAGCCCGGCGTTTATCCGAATTCGTGGTAAGGAGAATGTATCGGATGGAAGAGCTGACGGCTAACTTGAGATAGGCCCGATGCAGAGATGCAGGTGAAAAGATTTTCTGGTGCATGCCACGTACGTGTTGGGTCCAGGGAAGAGGCAGAGCATTTCAATAAGACATATAAAATACGGAAATTTCATGTCGATGAAACGCGGCGGCGGCAGAAAGCTAGTGATGAAAGCAAGCTTGACGGTGTCATTTCTTCTATGCGAGGACTTGATCTCTAAGCCGGCAATCCACTGGCAATATGCTTCAAAAGGAGGATCTATACCTAAGTTGTGACCTGTTTGCATACCAATATGCTTTCTGATTGTACTGAAATTCAGTCATTACTATATATTTTAGCCTATATGTCGAGTTGAATTTTTACTTTTCGGCATTTTTATTGTATAAGAGGTTGTCCATGGTCTCAGGTCCAAAAACCCCTCTATTTATATCTAATGATAAAGACTTTATGTTATTTATTTTAATTTTCACTTTATCTCAAGGAAAATACAGCCTGAACATCACATTGCATATCTGACTATTAATAAAATCCACCGCAAGTTCAACGTGTCACGGTCAGCATAACCTACAGCAGACCCTCCGCTGGCCCCCGTTGACAATGAATATGAAGATCAACTAGCCTCCCGCTATACTCACGAACAGAAAACTAGGAAATGCATGTCATTGATAGGTTTAATAAAATAGTTTCATCAAACAATCATTCATGAGAGCTTTGAGAGCCTGAAGTGTGGTTTTTCCGTCATTTCTCTGAAAGTCTCATTTTACATTCCACAATGGGCTTAGTGAGGGGTCTACTCGATAAGTAAATGCTTTATCTGATGCATGTGAAACTAAGATAACCCTAATACTTGGCCCTAACCTGTTTATGGAAAGTAAAAGGAGACAAATGTCTGTTGTCAGGAATGTCAGGGATCTCCGGAAAGTCACACTCGGAGAGTAAGAAAGGGTCACCGGGCCGGGTTGACGGCTTTACTTTTGACAGGGGATATTGATATCTTTCGCCGATCCTATGGCCGTGGTAAGATTCCGACCCCAAACCCCCTCCCCCCTCCTCAGGGATGTCTTTAGGGCGTTTACATTGCTATGACACCCACTTTGTATGCAGTTATACTGTTAGTGGATAACGCAGATAACGGGAGGATCTGTATTTGCTCGGGAAAGCCCTACTTCTTATGGAAAGTAGAATGAGAAACGGTCAAGGGTTGGATGTGAATCAATCTTGGATCAGTTGAGGTCGGCAAGCTGTCGAGACTCTCCAACCCTTAAGAGGATGATAATGGGATAGTGGGACTGGGCATTGCATACACTAGGCTGCTAGCTCAAAGATATCGTAGGCCTTGGAAGACGATAACGGGGTTCAAACACCGAATATATATATGGAAAAGGAAGAACACGTCCGAAAACAAAACACATCTACCATCAGCATTTCTTTCTTCCTTCGAGTTCATTTCTATAACCTCGCAATTTATCTTCTTTCTGGACGCTTGAGGGCACAGGTCGTCTGTACCGGTTTGTTACAATTATGTCGCCTTCAGCATACGTCGATACCCCTGTCGATACTCCTGTCGATACTCCTGTCGGTGAAATTGACATTGTCAACAATCTCAATCCTAGCCTGAGTTCCGTGCTTTACCGCTCCCTCGGACAAAAGCCTCCAGTCGTTGTCAACGGTGATGGCAATTACCTTTACACCAACGATGGCCGGCAGATTCTTGACGCAACTGGTGGTGCTGCAGTCGCATGTATTGGCCATAACAATGCACGAGTAAAAGCAGCCATTGCCAAGGAGCTTGACAGTGTGTGCTATTGCTATACCCAATTCTTCACGACTCCTCCGGCAGAGAAACTTTCCAAGTTTCTGACCGATTCTACGCACGGCCAGCTGAGCCGAGCATTTATTGTCAGTTCAGGTGCGGGATCCTATGGTCTGGCCATATGTCGTGATCATGCGCAGACCGGCTGACCATATATAATCCAGGTTCCGAGGCAATTGAAGCTGCATTAAAAATGGCGCGGCAATATTTCATGGAGCTGCCACAGCCCCAGCCCGAGCGTGTCCGTTTCATCGCGCGCAAGCAATCTTATCACGGTAATACCCTGGGAGCGCTTGCCGCTGGATCCCATGTCGCCCGCAAGGCAATCTATACGGATATGCTTAGCAGTAACGTGTCTCATGTGTCGCCCTGCTATCCCTACCGAGACATGAAAGAGTCGGAGAATGAAGAAGAGTATGTAACACGCCTGGCGGCGGAGCTCGACGCGGAATTTCAGCGAGTAGGGCCTAATACTGTGTGTGCATTCATTGCTGAAACAGTTTCTGGAGGCGTAAGTTTCTTCAAATCTTGCCCAAACCGTACCGTTGTGGCGACATTTCCCGAAACGCAGAGTCGTGGCCAATATGCTAATTATTTCCACCAGACTCTTGGATGTGTCCCGCCTGTTCCCGGCTATTTCAAGGCCATGAAGGCCGTCTGTGATAAATACAATGCCTTGCTCCTCATGGACGAGGTCATGTCTGGAATTGGACGCACAGGCAGCCTTCACGCATGGGAGCAGGAAGGTGTTGTGCCCGATATTCAAAGTGTTGCCAAAGGTTTGGGCGGCGGTTATGCCCCAATTGGTGCTCTTCTTCTTAACAAGCGTGTTGTGGGTGTCTTAGATTCTGGTACAAAGGTCTTTGCACACAGCCAGACGTATCAAGGGCACCCGCTGGCTTGTGCCACTGCATATGAGGTCCAATCTATCATCAAAGAGCAGAACCTGGTCGCCAATGTCAAAGAGCTTGGGCCCTATCTCGGCGAATTGCTTGAGACTGAATTGAGTGATCATCCCAACGTTGGCAACATCCGTGGTCGTGGCTTTTTCTGGGGTGTAAGTCCTTGATACGGTATATCCTTTTTTCCCCTTCTAGGACAGTCGGTTCTGACTTGTAATCTTCTATTAGTTAGAATTCGTAGAAGATAAAACCACCAAGAAACCCTTCCCGGCAGCGAAGCAGGTGGCTTGGAAGATGCATGCTACTGGCATCTTGCCAGAACATAGTATCTCTTTGATGCCAGGAAATGGAACTGCTGACGGAAAAGATGGTGACCATATCATCATTGCTCCGTCGTATATATCAACAAGATCGGACCTTGAGGAAATTGTCAAGCGGACAAAGGAAGTAGTCAACCATGTCCTTGGTTAATTAAGTAAGATTATATTAACCACCCAACATAAACGTTAAAAGGAAGGCCAAAGTATGGGAAATTTCACCAATTCCAAGGCCTGGCGAAGCGGGAGTCCATTGGTAGTGATTGCGTTGTATGTTTCTCCAAACTTCACTGTTCCTGGTATCGTTGCATGAGGGCACGCCCGGCGGCGCTGCCATGGAAGCCAACTGGGGAAGGCAAAGGCCGACGTAGAAGGAAATTGAGCTGAATATTGCTGTTGATCTTCTCGGTCATGAGAGTTGACTATAGTACAATATCACCCGAAGAATGGTCTTTGGGAATTGGGATGCAGAAAGATTTTGAAAATAAGATCCTGACGAGACATGTCTGATTGAGTCCAGTCTGAGACCAGAATCAAAATATTTCTCGCTATGCCCAAAAGTTTTCTCCAAGCCACGCTGCGTCCCCCCCATAAATGTGCTGTCAACAAGTGATGCAAATAAAGGGTATATCTTCGCAGAAATAAAGATGTTGCAGAGTGAGCAGTCCGTTCGACGTTTCTGTTCTGAACTTGCTACGAATCGTAGCATGCTCCCTAATTGAACTCATGAAAAAATTACGCTGTTGGAGTAGCATGGATGACGACTAGGAGGAATTTCTTGTCTGCGTTACGAAGGCAAAGTCAGTCATGGACTCTCATTCCTTCAATTCAATATTATGTCATGAGAGTGATCTGCACGAGCAGCTGTCGGCCTCCGTAGATGCTCGCATGAAACCACATACCAGGAATTATGACAATTTCATTATTCTTCGTCCGTAATCTCAACAATTTCACATCATCCAAAGCTGCTCCTCGCTGCTCAGACTGCCCCCGCACATAGCCATTGATTGTTGAATCACGGTCCTGCTCTCCGTCGCCCTCATTATGTATCAATAAGTCCCTTGCCAGTCCACCTGCGGCGCTCAGAAAACTCCAGACTTTGCGCGCTACTTCTTCGGCGGACATTACCCCCGCTGACGCGTGACTTGACCTCGGCCGAGCAGGCAATCCGTTTCGCTCATCTGATCCGCGGTTGACGAGACCGGTATCAATGCCCACAGAACTAGACGTTTGGTTGCCGTTTATTTGGTCTGCAGAAATGGATGGAGGGAGAGCACTGTTAGGGTTCGAATTGGTAGTAGAAGACGGCAGCCCAGATGAACGAATTATGGCGCCGGTTTCGCGTGATAAGATGAGGACGCTCTGGACGCCGGGCTTTTGGGAGAGGCGGTTTAGAAGGTTTGTTGCTTCTTCCGTCGCGGTTTGCGCCATGTTGTCGACTGTTGGAAAGCGTTATACTATGCGGCTTTTGGCCTGTCTCTAGCTGTGGCAGTGATTTGTTAGGCCAATAACCTTGATAAGAGCCGCAAGTAGTCCTAATCCATGAGCTGTACGGATCAAGACCTGTACACAGGCTGGTCGAATGAGGTTTGGAGGTTAGTTATTGTTTACCGCAATTGACTGGGGGCCTTAAGCGGCATTGTTGCACTGTACCTACTCCGTACCTCCTACGTATTATTGTAAGCGACGCTAGCGAGGAGATCGCCTTTTGCGTTTATCGATAAAGCCATCAAATCAAACCCTCACGATTTCTTCTTTCAATTTTGGCCACTGCATATTCCCGTCCAATCAATATGGGCTCCAGCGCAAAAAAGAAGAAGGAGAAGAAGCAGGATTTTCAGGTGGGATTTACTAACGAAAAATTTGTCCTCCAAGAGTAATTTACTGACAAAACAAACAGAAAGCGAAGCTCAAAGTCGGCAAGACAAAGCCCAAGGCATCGAATTTTACGGACACTAGTTTCAGTTCTAAAGGTGCGTAAGAAAGCCTTTATCAAAACCCTTTCTCTTCAAATCTGGAATGTACTTGCGAATCCGTGGGGTTCATTGGGCTAAGAAATCCACAGCTATCGTTGTAAACCAGCAATCTCTTGCCGCAAATGCACCAACTCAAGCCGCGCTGTTCAATCATCACCTCTCTTTGCTTACGCACCGCTCTGACACACAGCGACGAGAATCTCTTTCATTCCTGACGACTGCACTTTCTACGCGACCTGTTCACACACCCCCGCCGCAGCCATTTGGGGTCATACTTCCGAAACTTTTCCCACTCGTGCTCGATGGTTCTGGCGGCGTTCGGCAGCAGCTCCTCAAGTTAGTGAAATGTTTATCGGGTGATGAGGTCGATGACCATGTCGATGAAATTCTTCTCTACATTCGGGCCGGGATGACGCACCTGGCTCCCGACATCCGAAGTTCGTCGCTCGACCTGCTCGAATGGCTTTTAGATGTGTCAGGATTGGAAGTAGTATCATGTGCGGGAGGGTGGGTGAAAACGTTACAATGCTTCCTGGCACTGCTGGGATGGCGGGTGGAGACTGGTACAGCGTCGAAGTGGACATCGACGTCCACGTCGTTGGCAGGGACAGCGAAGCCGACTTTTGGAAAGGCGGGATCAGACGGCAAATACCTAGTGAAGAAATTGCATGCGCTGGCACTTTTCCTCCGTACGGGCCTTCTCCCGCCAACGGAGGATGGATTGATAGGAAAACAAGACATCATAACGTTTCCACTCTGGCAAACAGAGCAGCATCTTTTACCGAAGCGCTCGGCATGTTTCGCTCACCTGAACCTCTTTGGCGCACCACGAGACGAAGAAAGTGAGATGTACGAGGACAGAGAAGATCGGCAGGGCATTTTTGCTGAGAAGTTCCAGCCGACAATTGAACGGGGGTTGGACAATGCGAGAAAGGAAGGCGGTGAGGTAGGACGGGCCGCGGCCAGTGTTCGGAAAGCCGTGTCCGAAGGAATGGAAGGTTATTCAAGGGAGTTCTGAATTTACTACACTCAAAGTCTTCCTGTTCCAGCGCCTGCGATTGATTTAATACTTATGATACCCTTTAAAAAATTATAAGAAGCGTCATCAAGAGGGGTGTTTTAATGGCCCAGAGTGAAGCGGCTCTTGTCTTTCGTGGGTGACAACAGCCCAGTAAGTAGAACTGTAAAACCTATCTGGGGATGCTTTGATGCAATTTAATATAATCTTTAAAACAAACGTATCTATATCATGAAGTTAACCATATCTCAAACCTTATGATTGGAATTTAGATTTTTCTAAAACTATTTGAACTTCTGGAATATAGACATATTCTTGAAGTCTTGAAGTACTTTAGTAAAGCTGGCCAATTAAAATAGTTACCTGAGTTACCTACATTAGTTTAGGGTCTTCTAAAGTTTAGGTACCTACCTAGGTAGTAAGTGAATATGAATTGAGGGTGACCATCTGAGTTTAAACTTAAGCTATTAGCCTAAACTATTTCCTTGTATCATCTCTTTCAACCAAGTCTAGCACCCATTTCATTCTGTTACTGATGAGTGTTTGACTACCTACCTAGGTATTGACTTATTTGATCATACCTTGAAACTTTCAAGGATTTTAAATCTTTTGAACAGGATAACCAAATAGTACCTTTCAGGGGCAAATTATCCTGTTACGCGACGGGCTCGAAGATACGCGCCCAGTGACCCGGTCGCGACTCTCAAGTGTAAGTCACTACAAGATTTTCTTTTCTACTTCCTTTAAACTGCATTATAAATCAGTGCCAGAGTCTCGGCTTCTGAGAAAGACCAATATCTTGTCCAGAAGAATATGCTTTCCAGTACCATCATTCTTGATTTAAGCTAGCAGGTTCAGACTTGGACCTGAGCCAAGCTGGCTCCAGGTACCTGCTGGCTTAACCAAACAATGAAGCCTGCCGGTCTGAGAAAGTCGAGCTTGATATTCATGTGCAATAATCAGGGGTATGAGACTCTGCCTGAAATGTTGAGTGGGCATTCTTAGATATCTCAGTTCGACTTTTTCGAGTTTACGTCTGGAAGCTGGAGCTTTAGCCTCGATTCATTGGTCTCTTTATAAAGATACCAGTCTGAGTGCTCTAATCTCTGAAAGTGCTCGGGGTTACAGATATCCCTCTCACACTCCACTCACCCCGAAGTTGGCTTTCTATGGCAAAAATAAATGAACACTAACAAAATAATTTCAAGGTCAAGATGAGCTCGAAGCTTCGGCCGCGGGCGCAGCGAAATGGCAACAGCGGTGGCCTTTTTGTGGACGAGAACGATAGATCAGCACCCAGCATAGCATATGAGCCAGCTATTAAGCCAGATGTAGATGCTGAGGTTCGCATCGACGATGATGACTTTGAAGCCGAGGATGGTGAAGAGGAAGAAGATGATGGGACATATGAACCTAAGACAGCGATCAGTGAGCCCATGCAAAGTCAGCGCCGCATCGGAGAAATCATAAGTGAGTTCTTACCCTGAGAGTGACCACAGACCCAAAAGTTCGATCAGAGAAAGTCATTCAATTCCATCTCTGTTCATATTATCAGGTCACGTGTCTGATCAATCCTAGGGATTCTGAATTCGCGGTATCTCGAACTCAGTCCGGACTACCAGCGAGGTGTCGTTTGGAATGGTAAGCTCCTTGAGAAAATGAGGCACAGGGGGAATTGCGACCTTACTGATCTCAAAATGTTTAAAGAGTCTCGGATGAGTGCCCTAATTGAATCTTTCATTGGTCAGTTTCCCTCTCAATGGACTCTGATGACCTGGTTCACAGTCGCAAACCGCAAATCATTGCTGACATTTCCGTGTCAGAGAACTTTTACGTTCCGCCAGTGATCTTCAATGTTGTCAGGCTCGCTGATGAAGGCGACGAAGCACGGTACAAGCGCATTTGCGTAGATGGAAAACAGCGTCTTACCTCTATACGTGAATTTCTTGCCGGAAATATACCAATACGGGATAAGCATGGTAGAAAATGGTACCTATGAGCTCTATCAGTTGCCTCAAAGTCATGAAGCTAAGCTAATCCTGGATGAGGTACTACGTTGATAATGGCAATGGCAAGTCCGGGCGCCGAGTGTTACCGGAATCTGCAAAACATCAATTCCGCAACAAGAGTGTTGTCTGTTATGAGTACCAAGATATGGGTCGGGAGCACGAGGAGGACCTGTTTGCCCGAGTTCAAGAGGGCGTTACATTGACCGCCGCTGAGAAGCTCCGAGCGACATCCGGTCCCTGGCAGAGCTTCATCAAAGATTATGAAGAAGATTATCCTACAGTTGCGGGCCGTATGTTTCTTCTCCCAATTTTCTGACTATTACAGGTACTGATCATATTCTCCCCTTCAGTGATTAAGAACAAGCGTTCAGGTGGATTTAGAAGCATAGCATCTTGCTTTGCGCAAATAGTCGCCGTGCGAACCACCCCTAAAGGACGAATTCCAGCCGTGAAAAGTAGCGAGAGCGTTCTCGAGGCCTTGTTCAAGCAAACGTATCTCCTTACGGAAGACGCACAAGAGCTTTTCCGAGAAGTCTTTAACCTCTTCGCCAGGCTCATTCGTGACTGGCCTCATTTTTTAAAGGAACATGACACTCTTAAGCATACAAAATCTTTCTCCCCTATTGAGTTTTCGGCTGTTGGGGTACTTCTGTCATTATATTACCTGCATCGTGGTAGGGCACAGCTGGCCGAGGACATCCATCGGCTCCGAATTGTTCTTCGAGAAAACTTTACTGAACTGAAACTGAACAAAAGAACCTGGGAATTTGTTTGGGACTACATCGACGGTATTCAAAAACTCCGCGATGAGGCGCCTATTTTCTCAACACCGAAGCCCCCAGCCCAAGCAAAGGGAATCGCGGCAGGTGATGAATCCACACATGATGCGCTTCCTGCCAGCGGCAAAGCGAGCAGCCTTACCCGTCAACGCCCCAGGAAATCTACAGCCGCCGGACGGGAGATCGACCGCGAAGCTGGAGAGAGACCCCCTCTTTCACGCGTTGATCAAGATGATAATGGCGACGGTGGAGCAGGAACTCATGCACAACCCTTGGACGGTTCTCATGATAATGACCTAACTCGAAACCTCGGCCAGGGCCTGAGTGGGAAAAAACCAAAGCTGGCGCGTTTCAATACTAGTGAAGGTAACACAGGTGGCTCTGGCCGGGCTATCGTTCCGAATGGAGATGGCCGAAGCCGCGGCGGAGTCGAAAACAACAACACTCCCTCCGCCAGATTACATCGTCCTGATACATACGCGAAAACCCCGGCTGGCGCTCCTCCTGCGCCCGGACAGGCCCCCGTCGCTGACATGGGCCGCAATGATCAATCATTCTCTACTGCGCAGTCCTCTACTCCTCTCAGTAGCATGAGCAAGCGTCGGCTTGCTCAACTCGAAAGCAGCAACGACACGCCTATCAAGCGAACTAAGGGCCTGGCTGCTCGCCCAAGATTTGACTAGAGGAGATTTCACCTGCCCATCTCTTTCTTCAATTTTATTTGCCGAGGCGTCGAATTTACCGTTGAACAGCCTGCTGGCATTCATCACAGACCAAAAAGTAATCCGAACATTCGACATTCCAAAGCGACCTAAAAATGGACTAAAAACCCTTCAATCTCAGTTCTACTCTATTGCTCTTCGAACTTAAATGTTGTTTCTTTAGCCATTGTCAGCAACGCTAAAATTATTCGCGCGCCTTTATTGTCCGCTTCACTCGCAAGATACCTTATGCATTCTACTGCTTTATGTGGGCCTACTTTTTTCCAGGAAGAGGGATTCGGAGTTACAGCATCAAGCGATAAGCGTTTTTCCAAAATCCTTACTTTTGATGTCCAAAATAGCGCTAGCATGAGGTGCCTCTCATAAACTCTTGTTCTATACTCTTTCTTCCATTGGTGTGCTCATTTCCTTCGTCTGTCATCATCTAAGAACCTTCTACTTATACTGTGATCCTGTGGTTTCGAAACTCATGTCAACATCCTGTATCAGCGTTGTGTGCAATTGGTTTTTTTTTTTTTTTTTTTTCGGTGTTTATCTTCAAGATAGTTGTCCCTTTTCGGAGCCCATTGGAGCGCATAATTACTCATCTGCATTTCCAGAGATGCTGCTTCTATCACATACCTAATTCGTCGCCATAGTAGGATGGTACAACTTAATCAATTTCTTTTTTCTTAGAGCAACAGCGCTATTCAAATCTGCATCCGCCTTTCCCTTTCTTTTCCCAAAAGTTCGTCCGCCTAAAAGATAGCTTTTTCTTCGAATTAATACTAGAAGCATGAAATTCCCGGCTTGATTCCCTCATACTACCACGCGTGCTGAGATAGGACTCCAGTGACGACCATAGAGTCATATATTCATCAAACTCAAAAACGCCGAGGAATCAGAGATGCAAAAGTTTCTCAACGTTGGTAATAAATAAACGATTCTGTTCTGATCATGTACAGGGTATCTTAAAATTGACTAAAAGCATAAATCATTGATCGCCCTTACTGCTCTGCGCAATATCCATTCGCCAAATCTAATGTAACGCCATGACGTTGAATACAATATAATCACTTCCCGCGCGGCACACCTATCGCAGATTTCGATCGAAGGTATTCTGAACGAATTATGAGGTTGCTGCAGGCGGGTTTGTATCCTGGTCAGGTGCGGCATGCAAGTCTTGCTTGTCTTGCCTCTCCGACCGCCTTTTTTGCTTTTGCGCTCCAACCGGGAAACGCTTCACTGACCCACAAGCCTTGCACTCGACCACGAGCAAGTCCGCCCAAGGTTTCTTTCCGCCACGACTGTGGTTCTCAAGCCGTGTCGTGGATGTGGAGCCCGGAATTAACAGCGTATCACAACGCCGACATATCGAACGTTTTAGCTCAGGGGAGAGTCGGATTTGAGATTTAAGAGAAACGCCGCGAAGCTGGGAGATGAGGCGCCGAGAGTGATGGGAACAATATAATGATGATGTAGAGGCACCAGAAGGGTTTTCGTCCGAAATTTTATGAGAACCGTCTTGTTCTTGCTTAGATGTCGATTTCTCGAGCCCAGAAGTGTCAATTTGCATTGTGTCAGAGTCCGCTGTACTAATATTGTGGCTATTTGATTGCCTTGGTGTTTCCGTCACCGTAGTCGAGGGTTTATGGTATGGTTGGCTCGCAATATATGCCGCTGCCTGATAAAGAAATGAAATTCTTTGGTGTAAATGCTTGTTTGGCACATTCTGCGCATTCTGCGCAGCAGAATTTGCCGTGCCTTTCGCCATTTGATGCTGGGAAGTCCGTTTGAGCTGTTGTTTGTGTCGTGGCTCAATGTTTCTTTCTTGAAGCGACACAGCCGGATTTGGCTTAGCGTAGAATCGATCGTCGGCAGAGCCGCCTCAGCTTGACTCTGATCAGTATCGGCCAGGTTCTCTTCTTTCAACCTCCTTCCCATCGCTTCAACCTCCATCCAGTTTCGAATTTCATTCCAAATTCATCTCATTTTTGACTTTAGGGGATTCTCTTTCTGAATACCTCCATTGAGGGCTTTGCAGCGACAAAACTGCCCCAAGATTTTCCTCGGATCGGTCGTCTTTCCGCACTCGACCCTCTCTGACTCTGCCGGATCTGCAGAGGCAACACCTTGTTCGCAACGACCATCGCTGACGCTTTTTTCCCCTGCTTTACTTTCCATCTTTGGTTTTCCTAAGCTTTTCGCGTTTTTCGATCAGTCATAATGTCTCACGAAGAGGATCTCATCGACTACTCGGACGAGGAAATCACTACCACCAATGCTAATGCGCCCGCCGCCGCGTCGGCCGGTGCCAACGGTGATGCGAAGAAGGGTGATCTGAACGTCCCCGCTGGTGCTGAGAAAAAGGGTAGCTATGTTGGCATCCACACCACTGGATTCCGCGACTTCTTGTTGAAGCCAGAGTTGCTTCGTGCCATTACGGATTGCGGTTTCGAACATCCATCGGAGGGTCAGTCTTAAGTTTTTCTCCCAAGCTTCATCTACTTTCATCCCTCTGTCAGCGTCCGTCCGTTCGTCCGTTCGTCCATCTACATGTATCGCGCAAATGAAATTGTGAGTCCGCTCTGGTGCGGATTTCTGCGGGTGGCGATAGGAAGCCTCTGAGGGCTGGCTATACTGCATATCGACTGTGGATAGCATTCAACCGGCGCATATACTCGCGTGAAGGCACCGATACTAGGGATTGCCCTTCCTGATCTTCTCCTGAAAGGATGAAAGGTCATCTCATGGCGTTAGTAAGGCGAGATATCCAAAGAGGCTTCCGGACCTGCTCCGCCCATATGCCTCATCAGAGGCGGGCGTTTCGCCGCTACCACCGGTTGGCGGTAGAAGAGAGACTTGAATTTTCGCACCGCTTCATCTGCCTTTGCACAGAGCGCAGGTGCTGAAACCCTTTCAACATACTTGACTCGTATCAATGTCATTTGTGTGTCTTGTACATTCATCTTGAGACGGACGGGCGGACGGTGGAGGCTTTTCGTTGTTGCAAATTTCATGGCACGGAATTAAAGTCTAACACGCGCATCGATTCATCCCTACAGTTCAGCAAGCCGTCATTCCTCAGGCTATTCTCGGTACCGATGTCATTTGTCAGGCCAAATCTGGTCTTGGAAAGACTGCCGTCTTCGTCCTCACGACTTTGCAGCAGATTGATCCCGTTCCGGGTGAGACTTCGGTGATTGTTATGTGCCACACCCGTGAGTTGGCATACCAAATCAAGAACGAATACGCTCGTTTCAGCAAATATCTTCCGGATGTCAAGACTGCTGTCTTCTACGGTGGTACCCCTATGCAAAAGGACATTGAGACCCTTGCAAACAAAGACACCCACCCCCACATCATCGTCGGCACCCCTGGTCGTCTGTGCGCTTTGGTCCGCGATAAGCGTCTTCGTTTGGGAAGCGTTAAGGTCTTCGTCTTGGACGAGTGCGATAAAATGCTGGATCAAGTTGGTAAGCCAAACATATGTTCTTGTATTCCTCGACGACCACTGATTAAAGCCCCTTTGCGGTAGACATGCGTCGTGATGTTCAAGAAATCTTCCGCGCTACTCCTTCCTCGAAGCAAGTCATGATGTTCAGTGCCACTCTCTCTCAAGAGATTCGACCTATCGTCAAGAAGTTCATGCAGTCTCCTCTTGAGCTGTACGTCGACAACGACACGAAGCTCACTCTTCACGGTTTGCAGCAGTACTACATCAAGCTCGCTGAAGGCGAGAAGAACAGAAAGCTGAATGACCTGCTTGACAGCCTCGAGTTTAACCAGGTCATCATCTTTGTCAAGAGCACTGTCCGTGCTACTGAGTTGGATAAGTTGCTTCGTGAATGCAACTTCCCCAGTATCGCGGTGCACTCTGGTGTTAGTCAGGAAGAGCGGTAAGTAACTCATATCAGCTCGAGTGAGACAGTGGCTGACTTTTTCGCAGTATCAAACGTTACAAGGAATTCAAGGAATTCAACAAGCGAATCTGCGTCGCTACCGATGTCTTCGGCCGTGGTATTGATATTGAACGTATCAACTTGGCCATTAACTACGACTTGCCCGCGGACGCCGATTCGTATCTTCACCGTGTTGGCCGTGCCGGTCGTTTCGGTACCAAGGGTCTCTCAATCTCCTTTGTCAGCAGCGAGGCAGACCAGGAGGTGTTGAAGCAGATCCAGAGCCGATTCGCTGTGGAGCTTCCGTAAGCCAGACCTTATCCTTTTGATACATGATTGACCGTACTAATCCTGTCGCAGCGAGTTCCCTGCCGATGGTATCGATGCTAGCACTTACATGGCAAACTGAGGTGTTGGTACAGGAAATTGGGACAAAAGGGTGACGATTGATCACGGCGAAGTTGCGGCTTTGAATTTGACTATCTATGCTGTTTCAGGTTTTCCTTGTGGACTTTTTCAATCTTTCTTTTTTCTTCTCCCCTGATCACATGTAATCTTATGGTAAAGAAAAAAGTCGAGAGTCTTTGTCTAAGGCGCGGCGCCAAATTCTCAATGTGCTATTTTACGTGATCTTCAACCGTTGAAGGAAATATGCCGCGTGATATCATGACCAGCCTTTATTTTTCTTGGTTGGCTGAGGACTGTATGTTTAACACCGTGGTTTGACTACAGATAACCTCTGTGGTAAGCATAAAATAAGCTCGTAGTGCCGTGCCTTGAACGGACGCGTATTGGTTGACCCGGTGACGCGCTCACCGCCCATGTCACAAGCTTTGCTCATCGCTGTGTACTATTCACCGTAAATTGTGAACTTGTTAGGATGTTAGATGACGGATTAAAATCAGCTGATATATAATGTTGAGAAGAAGATGTCAGACTTGATAAACCACTGCAAGCGAGGGGCAATCTCATATGCCAAGAACAATCTATGACAATTTTCCGGATTGAAAGCTTCAATCCGTCCACTAACTTTAATTTGATGGGTTGTTTCAGCCACTCACGAATCGATGATAATCTTGCTATAGTCTTGGAGATGAAGTTTCTGCAGGTTTTCTTTCCGCTTAGCCTCTCTGGCTGTCTTAACGTTGTGGCTGATAACTGCTCGTACCTCAACTTCCACGTTCGTCCATCCGCTAACTCCACTTTCAGCCCAGGGCCTTCAGAAGCCACCAGGACCTCCCCAAGCGTAAATGCAAAACAACGGACCTTGCTATATATTTGTCCTAATAAGATCAGCCAGGGAATGACCCTGTTTAATTCGTCGATGGCTTTCTCTTAGCTAGCCCCTTGTCATTTCTTCCCTCGGGTTCCCGTCTTTAATTAGGCACAATGACGATGTTCCTGACAACAGTACAAAGGTACATGCTTCATGCGCGTCGGGCTCTAAACAAGCTGATCATCGGGCTTTTCAGGTACCGATACCCGTTTTTACATCTCCGCCTTGCTCCAACAACTTTCTTTTTTCTCCTTTTCTAGGATTATTTTCGTGGTCGATGGTGGCCAGACGGGGAAAAAACGCTGGTTGGCTTTCCCACTCCACGCTCCTATCTAACCATCCCATCGATGATCATTGGTGTGCAAAACTGACCTTGGGGCTTCGGGTACCTCTCTGAGGAAAGCAATTGCAGCTGCCCCACGCTGGCCATTGGTCAGGTCGTCCATCACCCAATAGGTTGTGTTTGAAACAATACGGAAATCCGGCCGGAAGGAATTAATTGCGTCGAGACAAGTTATCCTTGACGCTGCGCAGGCATACTGTGTAGTACTCAAACATACGACCATAATCCTGCAGTTAATTATCCAGAGACCCATGGTTGCTGCATTACGCAAAGATCTTCTGGACCCACTGCTCGCCCCAAAACGAATCCTCTTGCCAATTCTCCACAACTGCAACGAGCCATTGTGCTTGAGCCTACGCAGCGCCGCGCAGTGGCTCCTGCACAATCCTGTGCCTTGTTTTCTGTGCTTTAATTCAGCTCTTTTTTTCTTTTTCTCCTTGAGCTTCACCACAGGACAGGCCGAAACCCCTTTAATATTTCGGTTAGACCCTGGCACCGCCTGGTTGGTGGCAGTGTCCAGGAAAAATAAGGAAAAAAATTCTTGGAAGTGAGCAATCACGCTATGAGAAACTCTCTACACATAAACTCCTACATCTGTTTGACGTACCCTTTCATCGTCCCACTAAGTTGCGGCGCCCTCCCCATGCTCATCTCGTGCGTGGGAATCGGCCAAACACGCCAAGCACCCCGAGGCGCACAGTGAGATGAGATTGGCCGATTGGCTGGCATCAGCGGCCGCATGGGTCTGCTGGCCCGACGCCCCTGCCGCAGGTCGACGGTTGCCCGGCAATCACCGTTTCCACCATTTGGTCAGGTACAGGACCGTTCTTTGATTATAGGGACGCGATCCTAAGCCATACCTCTATACTGCACCTCCTCAACGTCCTGCCGAAATCCTGCTGCCTGCTGATTCTCAATCAATGCGCAATGTGGCATGATTTGTTACTATATTGCAAAACTTTTCAATTTGGAGGATAGTCGGAGTTAGGGCGCAATGACTTTTACGTATAGGTACTCCTCACGGGCGAAATCATCACTGATATCCGGATATAGAAGTCCAACAGGGCTTGAATTCGAATAGCAAGCCCATTGTGACCACGAGGATATCATTATAGGTTCTTCTGAACTTATGCAAACGAGAAGTTGATGAGCTGCAAGAGAGAAAGGATGATCCTTTCCTGCCCCGGGTTCATGGGTCGATTCTCCTGAAACTCAAGTACAATCTGTTCTGCAGCCATAAGCCAAACACTGTACTGTTGTGACTAGTTTGCGGTTCAGAGACTGTTAGCCCGGACGTTCTGCTAACGGAATGGAAGACCACATGGGACTTGAACAATGTGCTCCGGCAAGTACTGGTACCGCCCTGTTGGCTAAAGTTGGCATGGGGGCTTTAAGGCCCCGATGTTGGCGTGGGACTTAACCGAGCAGATTCATCTTGATTGTGTTGTTGTGTGGACAGTAGCGAGGTAGTACTCTGTAGTCTGCACTACTACGGTATAGTCACTGTACTTTCCACGACGTAACCCGTGTACGCGTTCCTGGCCGCTCTCGCTTCAAAGGTCATTTAACAGCGGTATCGT
The DNA here is from genome assembly GCF_001619985.1 of Xylona heveae TC161. Taxonomy (NCBI): domain Eukaryota; kingdom Fungi; phylum Ascomycota; class Xylonomycetes; order Xylonales; family Xylonaceae; genus Xylona; species Xylona heveae. The sequence goes on along the minus strand of NW_017264201.1, from coordinate 1,113,365 downwards.
CAAACTTATCGAGTAGACAAGTTGGACTTGACTGATCGCTCCTTAGTGTCTAAAATGGAGCAACCGACAACCGGTTGAACCCAGATTAGCACCATAGCGGGGCGTGTCAGACGATGCTTGTTGAGCGTCATGTATCATCATTCATCTTCATATGCATTTTCTTTGCGATCGAGATCGAGATGGGAAATTTTTGGGAAAAGGGGTAAATGAAATCGACTGCCATTTTTGCCTATGCGTCTTTTCGTCAATGGCAACTCGTGATGATTTTTCCTTTTCTTCGTGAGGTACAAGTAGTGGTACATGGTAAAGGCGACCCCTCAAGTATTCAGTTCTCCCTCTGGATCTGCTGCATCCCCACTCACACACACACACACTCTCTCTCTCTCTCTCACGCACACGCTCTCTACTCTGTATCTTACCCACTCGGCCACTCATTCATTCACTCACTCACTCACTCGCTCGCTCTCGTACCTCGTTCCTTCCCTTTGCATCGCATACCTCGTCGTACCCTTCTGTATACCCTTCAGACCCTTACTGCCCTTTATTTTCCCTCGCGTACCTGCGGGACGTGTCGTAAACCTTACCCGTTCTGGGGTCCATCTGGTCCCTTTGTCACGTCCCTCCCAACCTCCTCTCGCCGTTCGCCCTGAGCACGGGTTGTAAGCATTTCACCACCCACGACTCACCCCATACCTCCACGCTCCCACAGCTCCGCCCCATTCTCCGATTGCAGCGGCCAGGTATTTTCAGCCGAGGGGCCTGAGACACAACCCACCAATCTACAGCACAGGAGCGAAAAAAATCTCAGACATATCAAAAAAACTCAATTGCGGCAGTCTCAAGTACTGTCTGGTGCTGATTCCGCTCGCGAACATTCGCTTCAGTCTTTCCCGGGTCCCTTTTACCCGTTTCTGTGTTGAAGCCCGCTCCTTGACTCCTGATTCGCTCTGGAATTGATTCCGAGTGGAAGGTAATACGTCCCATAAGCGCAGGATTGACATTGACACGTTGAGATTGTGGTTTTCTCGGGGCATGATCACGACCACTGGGCAAAAATTCGATATCATTGCGGGTGGTTGTTCAGCGGAAAACTCGTGCTATTTGCGGTGCAGAGGCCAACAACAGGGCCATCACTCTTAGTCTACCATTGAGGCCCTGTACCGGTACTTGAAACAAGGTACTGCGAGCCAGCCATTCCTCTTAGGTCACCACTACTTTGCTCTAAGTACTGTTAGTCCTTCTCAAGTGCCCGTCTTGTTGCCTGCTTCTCACTTTTTTTCGCTGGTTCCATCAGACCCCCGTCTTAGGCAACCCCCCGGCCACCACACGCTCGTCCGGTCGATAGCTATTTCCGAAGCGAATCAACCATTGGCTGCCGACCGTTGGAGATTGAACAACCCACAGGGAAGGAGCGGACAGCGCGAACGAGAGAGACTCTGCGAAGAGGATCCTCTCACAGTCTCCGTCCACTTTCTCATCTGTGCTTTAGTACTTTCCCCGGTGGCTTTCCCTCGATTCATACACACACGCACACGCTCACTCTCACGCTCACTCTCCATCCTCTTTCCGTTTTCCCTCTCTCTCTCGTCACCTACCGCTTCTACAACCTCTCTCACCCACGTTCGTTCTTTCTTCAAACTGATCGATCCGACGAGAAAGTCTGGCGTTGCCTTACTCTCCTTCGATTCGACACGACATTCGTTTTTTGTTGGACGTGGATCACCTAATCAATCTCGGGTCCGGCGCACCTACATTCGGTGCCGATACCATACAAACCTCCCTCCTCGTTCTCCCTGGGAAAAGTGGAAAACGGGCTCACCAAAGGATAATTGACCGCGCCACGGCCTCTGGCATTCAGCGTGGACATTTGCGCGGCATTGCTTGGTCTGTTTATACCGGCGGAGGAATTGTTTGGGCTTCTACTATAGATATTTGAGCCGATATGGCACCGTCAACGCCACGGTTACGAATCTTGTCAGGTCTGTCTCATCTTGCCCTCTAGCACCCATCTCTGCCTAGATTTCTCTTCATCTACATCCGAGCCCTTTTGCTGTGGAATATGCACTTTGCCATTTCTCTGCTCGATGGAATAAATACTCCTCCAACAACTTTCTGATGGCGGTGCTGACGATACGGTCATTTCACAGTGGGCGGAAATTCTGTTTCAGCTTTCCTGTCATGGCGATTGCAGGCCACGAACGCTTGTGACGTGACGCTGGTGTGGAAATCCGGTTTTGATGCCGTTGCACAGTATGGAATTACGTTCAAGTACGTATAGGATAAAATTGATCTCCACCGTGTTCTGGTGAACTCTACCGGGTCCAGCGCTGACAAATTTGGCGCAGGTCAAAACTTTTTGGCAATGAGAGGTTTAAGCCGCATCAAGGTATGTCTGAACTTCTACTCCAAAGACGTTTGGCCTTTCGGCTGGGCTGGATGGTTGAAATCTGACTGTTCCGAAAAGTTGTCCGATCGCCCGAGGAAGCGTCTACAACACAAAAGGGTCCGTTTGATTACGTTCTATTGTGCGTCAAAGCACTTCCCGACGTCTACGACCTCTCGGCCGTGATCGAGCCTGTTGTCACGCCGCAACACACTTGTATTCTCGTCAACACGACACATTCGCTGGGGGTCGAGGCCCATTTGGAGCAGCGATTTCCCACCAACGTTGTGCTCTCACTTGTTTCTGGAGCCGAGATTACGCAATTGGGTGCTAGCGAGTTTGAGCATCAAGGCAGCACAGATGTCTGGGTCGGTCCCGCGAACAAGAACCCAAGCATCCCCGCCTCGATCCAGTCAGACATGGCGGAGGCGCTAGCAATGACATTGTCTTCTGGCCAGGTTGACTGCAAGGTCTCGGAGAATATTCGACAACAGCAGTATGAGCGCATGATTGGGTAGGTTTCATGTTTTCGCTTCTTGTCGTTTTTGTACTTCTTCTTTGCATATTCTAACTTTTTTGGTGCTCCAGTCCCATTTCGTTCCATCCCGCCAGTGTCTTGTTTGAGACTCCGAACCATGCCGATCTACTCGGCAAAGTCGGCGTTCGCCCTCTGGTATCAGACGTGATTGATGAAGTGCTTCAGATTGCAACCGCGCAAGGCTGTTCATTTCCCGAGGATTTCAAGGAGAAGACCATGGAGACGATGATTCAGCCGATAGATGCCCGAAGCATCATGTATCAGGACTTCACTGCTCGGCGGCCGATGGAAGTCGAAACTTACCTGGGTTCACCTATCAAGCTTGCCCAGGAGTTGGGCGTACATGTTCCACGTATTGAAACCTTGTATGCTCTTCTTCATCACATCAACACAGTCAATCAGTCACGCCCGGCCGTTCCACCCACGTCGCCTGGCGTAAATGGTCCAATGGTGCGACCCGGCCCACTCTCGCGGCCGCCGAGCAACGGGGGTCCGATGAATGGTCCGATGCGAAATGGTATGCGCAGTCGAGTCCCATCGGGTGTTGGCCCTCCGCCGCCACAAATGCGACGAGCGCCGCCATCGGCGAACGGCTTTCCTCCCCGACCACTCGTCAATGGCAACTACCCGCCACGGGGTCCTTCATCACTAGCTGGAGCACCGCCACCAGGTCAACTCTCTCGACGGCCATCGCTAGAGGGTAATGACCTTGAAGATTTTAGCCATGTGGTACTCTATGACAACATCCCAGAAGGGGGTGTGCCCGATGGCGCTGGCGCCCCCACCAATGTCGATTTGACTATGGGTAGCGCTGCAATGAATACACCCCATTCTGAGCTCAACGCGCGTGAAAGAGATTTGATGCTTCGCGCACGGGAGCTCGCGTTGCGTGAGCAAGAATTCAACATGAGACGTGGCCCTCCTCGGAAACCTCAGCCTTCTCCTCGTCGCGGCGGTGGCGGAGGTAGTTGGGATGACGATGATGACGATGAGTACTTTGATCCGTTGAATTCTCGCGCACCTGTTCCGATGATTGACCCGGACAACGTTGACATGATGAGCATTACTTCAAAACGGAATCGCAAGATCCCTAGTGTTAACCAGCTCCGCAAGAACCCTGAGATGGCCTCGGGCTCACATTTTGGATTCGGACGCACACGGCCCGGTATGAGTCGCAACCGGACGAGTACGGCGCTCATGCAGGATGTTCCTGGGCTTCACGATTCAATTATGGATAATGCTCTGCTGGGCTATTCCTCGGACCGTTATGGCGACGTCGATCGCGCGCGTATTGGTCATGAATCTCGCGCGAACTCTTTGACTGCAGCTCGGCTGGACGAGCTCAGCATTTCTGGTAGCATGCCCGGAGGCTATCCGGCCATGGCGCGTCGCCCAAGCCAGTCTCCAGGAGACCCATACAACCCTGGCAGAAGGACCGGTAGACCTTCGCCGCCCAATGGACCGAACGGATATATGGGTCCTAACGGACCACCAACGCAAGGCAGCCGACCATCACCTCCGGGGATGATGCGGGCACCGATTCCGAGGCATCCGCCTGGACAAGGAAATACTGTGGCACCACAACAGGTTGAGCAGCATGCTGGGGTGAGCAACCTTTACCCGCCTAAGAGCGCTCCAAATGTGCGAAGTCTGACGGGCAGTGCGAGCGCTAGCGCGGCGAGTGGTGAAAGCGCCCAGATTGATTCCGAAAATTCGGCTCACAGCAGCCAAAGCAGCCTCGGCCCTCGACCTAATACCGGCATTTAGATTCTCTTCATCCCACCGAGTCTCTTTCTTACTCTTTTACGATTCTTTCTGATGCGACCACTTGTCACCATTTGAGTAATGGCTGCAAAGATGGGGAGGTTTTCATATTGGAGACTTTTGGCGTGTCACCTCTTTCATCTTTTTTCTTTCCCCTCTTCTCTTCATTCAAATCTTCGAAAGCTTTTTTCTTTCTTTCTTTTTTCCCCCTCTCCTTGAGTCCCCGATATGGATGATAACCAAGGTTTTCATTAGTTTGCGCCTTTGAGAAAGAGGTTCGGGGTAAGAGTAAGGACTGCGAGCGCCGGGCTAATGTGCATCACATCATATTCAAGTTTCTTAGATTTGGTACACCCCAGAGGTTTTGTTATTATTTATTGTTTTCCCAGTACGGCATACATGATATGGGTCCCTGTTGTTTTCGCGTCTCACTTTCTTTTTCTTTCATTTCTCTTCTCCATGAAATTTAAGCGGGTCGAAAAAAATAGTCGATTAGATTTGATGAGGACTTATCGATGACGGCTGAGCAAGGTATCAAAGCTACTGTGGGAATTAGCGCCGGGGGAGTGGTTTTGTGATGCACGCGGCAAGAAACTGGATGGACTCATTGACGGACGGCAAGCTCGTACAGATGCATTGTATGGAATGGGATACTCGGGTTTTTCTCTCTATATCCTCTGCATGGTGTTTTTGTTTGACCTTGCGTTCTTTGGGTGATGTCTTGGTAATGGTTTCGCGGCTATACCAGTCAGAGGCTGCAGATGAACTTTGATCTAGGCCCTTCAGCTTCGTCAATTGGGATTCTCAGTCCAGATTCTCGTGTCCGGGTGGCTTGGCGCTTGGTTGCTTGGCTTACTGCTTGGCATCAAGTCGCCACTTCTCCATGCCAGGCATTTCCCATCCCTGGCGGAGGACTCGCAATTTACGCGGCGGACCCTTCAAGCCAGCTGGCTCATGTCTCCCCTTTTCTCACTCCCTTTTTTTTCCCTTTTATATGCATACACTCTTCTACATGTTTCGCAACTGCACACGCATAATTCTTGCTCTATTGCTTCGCGATGTGTGGTTTTTTTTTTTTTTTTTCTATCGTACATAGGCCTTTTCTCACTTGTTGTCCCTCCAAATTTTCTTTTTCATCTGTTTATTATATTTATGGCGACAAGCCCCGGGGCATAACAGTACAATAAGAAGTAATGTTAGTCATAGTAGGCATCATCAACATCATCATCACTTTCTCCGAATATGGTCATCTCTATTCTCATAAGCGTTCGAAATTGCATCATGTGTTGCTCTTTTGCGTAGAGCATGATCTCAAATCACCATTCTTCCTTCTAACTTGCTTGTTCAGATATAGAGCGTCGTTTTCTTGATACACATTTCCAGATGAAAAAGTTAATTACTTGAGGCCACCCGCTACAGTTGAGACTGGTCTCTGAGAATGAAAGCCGCTGACTGACCTGCGTCCTGGGGCAGATTAAACATACCCAGCAAATAGACTCCTAAGCAGCTCTCCATTTTGAATCTTTGATATAAAGGTACTCCTCACATCATCGTTATCGGTGTTCTGCATATGGCTGGTGTAGAATATATCACTGGTGTATTGTATGGATTCGACTGAGAGGACGCTTGGCTCTCAACTCTCAGCTTGTTGTGCCATTGGCTAGTTCCGACCCCGGACGCTTCTCCTCAAGTTTGCGCTTGATTGGCTTGTGCATGCTAGACTGGCGGAATAAAGTTTACCCGCGTCGGCGTCCATCTACGTAGTACTTTCGGGCGATAAGCGTTGCAATGTTGTCGTCTTTTCCCCACGCGAGCAGAGGAACTGTGATTACTCTTTGGGACGGGTTTGTTTTGTTTGTCTCGTCTTCATACTCGATACTCCGTACATCCCAAAGCTTCGCGATAATTCATCCCCACCGAAGCCACCAAAGCAAGCAATTCTAAACGTATTTTCCGACGGATAATAAGACGCGCATCGATCACTGCCCATTCATTCTCACCGACTGAGAGCTTGCCATTCTCCAGATTAGCGATTCGCCATATTTTGTCCACGTCCACTTTCACGTCCAGCGTACTAAAGTTTCAGTCTGCGCATCTACGCCGGCGGGTCAAGACCAGATCTAGTTTATCGCATTGATCATAGGTCAAGGCAGTCTACATAAGGGCAGACCAGTACCCTTGCGCTTTGAGATACTCGATCCCGCGACCGCCGCTGGGGATCTGCGACTGAACAATCTGCGCCCCTCGCGCAACAATAAAGGCATCGGAAGCAACACGGACCCGATCGAGAGTCATAAGACGGTGGTGCTGATCAAGCTGTCTGTCGAGCTGTCTATCGAAGACTATCCTAGACCGTAATCATCGCAACAACATACAATCAGCATGCCGCTCCCTCAACCGAGCAACTCACGGTCGCGGCCATCGACTGCAGCTGGAGGTACGAAACCATGACTCTTATTTTTTCCTGAATCTGTCTTCTCCCCAGACTTCCAGACTTCTTTCCAGACTTTACAGTCTGCAGTTAAATAGAACAGTTTAACTGGGACAGGATGGGATGGGATGGGATGGGACGGGATAAACATTCTCTGGTGACAATGTGACAATGTGGCAAAGTACTGACAAGCACAGCATTTCCCCGCCATTCGATGGCCCCCAACCGCCTGTCGACCGCCACGGGCAGCATCAAGCCAAGACAACACGCACACTTGCAGTCGCAATTAGCGCAGTTACAAGCAAACCTTGCAGACACGGAGAACCTGCTCCGGATGACTGCTGTCCAGGCAAACTTTATCGCCGAGCTCGGTGGATGGACTGGTGGATTGTACGTCTTCTTTTTTTTTCGCGCCCCCCTGCCGGGGGGGAGGGGGCGTTTGCTCCCCTTCTTTTCTTTCTCCTTGCATTCATTTTTATTTTTATTTTTATTTTTATTTTTGACTGGCGGTGTTGGGGTCGGGAAGTTGCTTCACATCTCACATCTCACACCCTATTTCCCCGCCCCTGCCTTTTTTATCCCCTCTACAATAGCCCGACATCCAAATACTTGACATTCTAATTATCTAATCTCATCTTTATTGTATAGATTCATGGCCGCGAGCAAAGTCCTCGGCGAAGAAACCGCTGCCGCTGCCTCTGCTGCCGCCGCTCACCAGTACCAGTACCAAGCCCAGTACCAAGCCCAAGTTCAGCGCGATCAGCAGGAGCACGAGCAGGAGCAGGAACACGAACAGCACTTGACTGAAGATGAACAATAGATTATTTTTTTTTTTCTCCTTTTTTATCTGATTTGCTTGTACATTTCTCATGATTTGGAAGATTGCTTGTACATTTCTCCCGCGTTGGAAGTTGCTTATCATTTTTTTTTCTTGACGCTGATATTGGCGTTGGTATTGACGTTGGTATTGGCGTTAGTATAGTAGTGGCATTACCACTGGGCATGCATTTCCGGAAACGGGACATCGGATTCGATTTGATTCAATTCAATTCATCTTTTTTCTTTTGTTTGTTTCTCTAGTGAACGAATGCAGATGAACCTTTGTTCACCTCGACGTGGACGTGGACCTCGACGTGGACTTGGAATTGGACCTGGAATTGGACCTGGAATTGGACCTGGAATTGGACCTGGAATTGGACCTGCATGTAAAATTACAAATGAAGACGTAGACTTAAACTTAGACTATAGACTGAGCAAGAGATGCACTACTACTACCACCACCACTATCAACGCCATCCGTTCACAGTATTTTAATATAGTATCTGAATATGGTATCTCATTATAGTATTTCAGAAATAAAAATAAAAAAGAAAAGAGAGAGAGGGGGGGGGGGGGGGGGAGTGAGAGTTGAGAAAAGGAAAATAGACAGATGGACAGCTCGACAGCTAGACAGATAATGGATGGATCAAAAGGAAATAAAAAAATCAAGTAAATTGATAGTGGATACGAAGGTAGTGGATAATGGATAATGGATAAGTATATGATTAATCATATCGAGTCAAATTTATAAAAAATAAATGAAAATAAATAAAGATAAAGATAATAAATAAAAATCCAAGAGATTAGTAATAATACCGGAATCGAAACAGAAAGAAAGAGAATCCCAAAATAAAAATAAAATGGAAATAAAACGAAATAAAATAAAAGAAAAACCCAAGACGTTGAAGAATATAAAAAGGGCCTCAAATGTATATAGGTCGACGAGGCCGACGAGGCCGATACAGCCAACATCAGCTATCAATACCAGCTACCAGCTAAACACGAACACATCTGCAGGAGGAGGGAAATCGGCAGGAGAAATATAACAAAAAAAAAGAGTATAGAAAAAAGAGTATAGAAGAGAGGATAGAAAGACAACTTTGTATCGGATATAATAAGTTTCAGACCCCAGAATCAATACATTTCCACCAAGACGGAACAATGGATAGGAAAAACGAAAAATAAACAAACTTCTTTCCAATTTACCCCAATGTCACCAAAGACTCCGCGCTCCGCGCTCCAAATTGGGAAGAATCAAGAGATATTAAAACAGGCAAATTGTATAATAACAACATAATGAGATCATGTCGTGGTAGGTAACAGCAACAGCAACAACAACAAAAAGCCACCCAGTTCAATCATCGCAACGTGTCGTCGTTAAGAGAGAGAAAAAAAAATAATTCACAAACTCATGGTGAGCCATTCCCATTCCTGCGGGCCGGTAGTGCCACCGCTGGTGATCGCTGGCGAGAGACCAGTCATCATTGAATGTGTCTGGCCCGAGTGTCCTCCTAGGGACGAGGTCGTCGACGGGGCTAGCGGTGATAGTTCCCTCGGCAGCCCTGGTGTGTCTGCGTCAGTCATTTCGGATTCTTGCGACTTGGAGTGCCGCCGCTGTCGCTTGGGAGCAACGTTTGGTGGCGCTGTGCGGCTGCTGGCCGCGTTCAGTGCAGTGCCAGCCGATGTCTTGGGAGGTGCTGCAGCAATGGGCACCACACCGCCCTTGCTGCCAGAGGAGGCAAAATTTGTCGGTGTGCTGCCTGCTGTTGACGTTCCATTTGCGGCAGGCGGTGACTCCGAGCCGGTAACGCTGGTGCCCTTGCCCGACGATGTAGGCGTTGCAGCGGGCGTGTGCTGCAATGAATTCTTCCGAGATGACTTCTTCGAGGATCTCGTCGATGCCGAGCCAACAGCCACGCCGTTGCCGCTACCTCGGTTTCTCTTCTTGATAATGTCCGTTTTAAGCGACAACGGTCGGACCACGCCGTGAAGCTTGAGGAAGAGACCGCATGCATTGCAGAGCGGGTGACCTTCCGGGTTCCGCCGCCATAGCGGCGTCGTCTGCGTGAGACAGTTGGTACAGGTCGTGGGTTGACCGTTTTGGTCTCCACTCTTGGAACCAGTCGGGCTACCAGGCCGCGAAGGCGCGGCGGAGCTGAAACCCGAACCGGGCGGGGTGTTCGGTGATGAACGTGACTGTTGCTGCTGCTGGATACCCTGCGACAGTTGAGCAGCATTGGGAGTGGACGTCGTGCGAGGGATCTTTTGCCTGCGTTGCTCCGTTCCACGGCTGCGAAAGTCGCTGACAGATGTTGAGGCATTGTGTCCCCGATCAAGGCTTCCCAGCTGGCTCCAGTCCTGGGGCGATGAAACCATCTCTGTGCCTCCAATGGTGACCTGCTTTCGGGGCGGTCCGCCAGGATACCGCGCAGCAGTGGTGCTGAATTGGCCCGGCAAGCTAGAGTCCCATTGCAAGCTCGACGAGAGATCAAGTGACGCGGCATCGTCCAGACTGGACGAAAAGTCCGTGGACATCGCCATCGCCCGGTCGGCAAACGCCGACGTCTCGTCTTCGTCGTCAGAGTCCGCGCCAAAGCTGAATAGGTTCTCCCCACGGGAAGGCATGCTGCCTACTCCCGGCGAACGAGCATTGGAGAATTCAGGGTGCAACACATGCGAGGGATCGACATGCTGTTGATGAGACAGCGAGAACAGGCCTTGCGTCGGATCTGGTCCACTAACCGCGCCAAACAACGAGTCGGTTCCTGGCCCGTACATGTAATGGTGAGGCATAGAGCTGGACATTGCCGACGGTCTGCTCGGGTGACCACCAAAGCTTTGCATTTGACGATGGCGGCGCATGTCCATGGAACCATGGTCAAAATACATTTGCTCGCCCTCGGGAATCGGTTGCGGGGTTGAGGCGGTGGAATGATAGGCGGAACCAGGAGGAGAGTAAAAGTCGGCAGAGTTGAGCGAGGATGCAATGGCTCCATTTCCATGGACAGAAAAGGGACCATGGTTGACCAGAGGAGATCCAGTGGGAGAGAAGGCGAAGTTTTGCTGGAATGGCCCCGCCGAGGTGATGATTGGGTCGTGATCCACATTGTATGTGTCCAAACCGAACGGAACCTGAGGGTGTGCCGGGCCGTGCTGAGTGAACGGCGCTGGGTGAGTGTGGTCAAGGGAGTAGTTGTGCAACCCGGCCTCCAGCTCAGGGTCGTGCGGGATGGTAATGCCGTTAACGGGAGGAACCTGAGGAGAGAAATCGGCGGGGCGTTTTCTTGGCTGTTGCAGATAATATTCAGTCAGCACACAGTTGTCTTTTTTAATTTATTTATTTTGAAACCCCTCCCTTCCGTTTCTCGTTTTGAAAGTCCGTTTTTCAGAGGGGCAAGGCACAGGTAGGTGAAACTCACTCTTCGCTCGTCAATGCTCGTCTTGCGCACGGAGCGCTGCACATAGCCAAACTCGCCTTCGTTCTTGTGGAAGTGATGAGGAGGCACCGGAGCGGACGCAGGTGGGAGTTGCGCTGCCGCTGCCGCCTGTTGCTCCTGTGACTCTTTTCTGGCCTTGATGGGAATGGCCGAAGCGATGGCGTTTGACGATGATGCCAATTCTGGAGGCGGCGAAGGTGTTAAACCGGCAGGCGAACCCACCGAAGAAGGAAGAATGAAATCATCAATGTTCATGGTATCGAGCTCGTTGGCCGCCTGCTCCGCTGTTTGGTCGGCCGATTTTCGCAACTGCTGGGCGATTCCGCTCGGCGGCGGCGGAGCTGATCTTGTCGACGACGGTGTTTCACCGGGGCGTCTTCAACCAAAGCCAAAAGTGTTAATAGACTTGCGTTCAGTGACTCTTTTTTTTTTTTGGAGGATCGCGACCGCGCTCATCGGGCTGACGGCAGACCGTGTGGAGGAATGGGGGGAACAGAGGGAAGAAAGGGTAGCTTCTTACCGAGCAGATTCCATCTCCTTACGCCTCAAATTCATGGCCATCATGCGCCAGGTGAGATTTTCCATACGCTCCTGGTTTGGCAGCTGGGTTTTCGCTCTGCTGTAGAGCTTCCAAATCTGCGTTCCCAATGGGTCCTTTTTGCGCATCTCCTCCGGATTGTCCGAGTCTTGGGTAGAGGCGCCGTCCTTCAAACTCGGGAAGAAGGACTGCGTGAGCAGCTCTCGACGAGCCGCCGAGTCTTGCGTTGGCAGATCCAGCTTGTTGGCGGTGTTCGACGTCTGGTTATTCTCCGGCTCAAAGGTTTCGGCGTCGTGGAAAGATGAGTCCTGGATCGGACTGTGGCTGACAAGGTGATGCGCAGGAGAGGCCGAGGACATGTCGAGGAAGTGAGAGCCTGAACCTGCAGGATCCCCAAAAGGTGTGGAATCAAAGCCGCCAAAGAGCGTGGAGGCATGGTGGGCGCCCCCACGCTCTCCATAATGCGCCTCCGTCATGGCCGAATGGAGCGAATGATTGGAAGCAGCCTCGGGGAAGCCGTCGTGATCGTCTGGTTGTAGGATGATCGTTGCTCTATTGTCGCTGACGTTGTTTATGGGCGTTGGATGTCTTGCACGTCACGCACAGCCAAAGGCGCCACGAACTGGGACCACCGCAAGGGAAAAAAAGGTAAGACAGAGGGTTGTCAAAGGTAGACAGTGTCAAGGGGACGAGGGTACCAGCTGCGGTGTATGATCAATCGTCCAGGAAATGTCTCGACGGGAGACGTTCGCGGGGCGCTGCACGGGTTTCCTTAGCGATGTCACTCGCTCGAGAGAAGCCGAGAAACAAGGTCAGGTGGATCAAGCGAAGTTTGATCAATAGATTCCAATAAAAGATCAATGAACGTGACGAGTAAAAGGTAGAGGAACCAGGAGGAGAATTGGTTGGAAGTGCCCGTGACAGATTGGTGAATGGCAATGATGAATGTGATGATGAAGTTGGAGAAAGTCACAGGCAACGTACTGCGGTATGAGTAGTATGCGGTAGTGGCTCTTGTGTGTCGATTTCCACTTGCGTCGCTCGGAGTCAAGCAGTTACGGGGTCGTCGTATACGGCCCAGATCGATGCAGCTCTCAAGCCAAAGTGGGTCATTTCAAAAGGTAGAACGGGATGTAAGGTGAGGTAACTCCGCTGTAAATGGGAGGGTGTGTACAGGCGCAAGTCAGCGTATGCCGGTGGCAGAACCAGCAAACGAAAGGGCCGGCAGCGGCTTGTGGGACACGCTGGGATTGGAGAGATGGGGCGAAAAGGAATGGAGCATCGAGCGAACTAGGGGAACAGCACGACGGACGGAGGGGGGATTAGTGGGGAGTGGCGGGAGAACTTGTCGGGCCTAAGAGGGAGGGGGGGGGAGGGGGGGGGCAACTTTTGGGTTTCGTTGATGGTACGGAAATGGGTTGTGCCATAAGAGTGAACAGATTTAGACTCGAGGGTGTTGTAGCCAGAGAGGCGAAGAGGACGACGAAGAAGAAGAAGAGGTGGGAGAGTAATAGAAAAAGGTAAAGGGAAATAAGAGTCCAATCTCGCCGATGTAGGAACGAAAAGGATGTCTCTACTATTCGCTACTTGACCTTGACATACATGTGAAGACTTGGACTTACCTAGGGTAGAGAACTCCTCAAGTGTCCAACTCCAGCCATTGTTTACCCTCATGATATTCTAGGAAAGAAAGCACAAGAGTTGAGTTACTAGTCATGTGTGGAGACTCAACGACCAGCAGCGCCGCTCCAGCGCATCCGATGTTCAGTCTAGATAATCGCACCCCGGAGTTGCTACGGCGGCCCTGGAGCGTCGTCTCTGAAAGCATCAAGTACGTAGGATGAAGGGCAAGAACGAATAGAGCTAAAAACCATCTAATTTCCCCTCTCTCTCTCCTCCACTTGCGCGTTGACCGTTTGGTCTCCTCCATCCTACAATTAAATGTTCCCAAATGATGATGACCTCCCCGTAGTGGGTCAAACGTCCTTGCCAATATGTTGAGTAGTACGGTATGGATCACTATACACGATTTCCTGCTTACAGTTCCCGTCGCCGTTCCTGACGTTCTTGGTCTCTCCCCGTCTCTTTGTCGCTCCTCCTCGGTACATCCCAAACGAACAAACTACGGAGGAGACGAGCGACTATCGTGGAGACGGCGGCAATCATCGTCCACGACTAGACGGGGTTGCGATGCGTAACCGCATTATTTGGCATCGGCGTCCCAATTAGGGTCTCGTCTCGGCACTTTAATGCTGGAACGAGATGCGCCGCTGACTCCACTTTGGGCCCATTTGGCATGATGAGCGTCCGCTGGTAAGCAAACAGACAACGGCGTTTGGTGGTCCCTCAATTCCAGAACGTCACCAAGCAAAAAAAAAGGTTCAGCAGCAGCCCAAATGCGCCCTGGTAAGGATACATTGGTCTGATCCCTGTCAACTGCAAAACCTGCCCTCTGTCGGCAAGGGGAGACACCACCAAAAGTAAAAAAAAAAAAAAAAAAAAAGCAAAAGAGAAAATAAAATCTTGGGACGTAATAACAAGATAACAAGGTTTATGGAAGACCGAAGTGGGAGCGAGAGGCGCGAGGAGCAAGTGCAGGTCGCATGGGTGGGGGCAGAATTTCATTATTCCATTTGGGACGGACGGACAGACACCACAGCCAGCAGCGACGGGCCGATGAATCAAGCAAGGTAGCTGACGGAGTCGAACGAACGCTTCGGCCGCGCACGAGCGTTGTCAAGCATTAGTTAGTAGAGCCAATAGCACATGTGCAGATGGTCAGAGCCCCTCTCTCTCTCTCTCTCTCCCTCGTCCCCCGTCATCGGACACTGAGTAGAAGGGAAGCAGCATCCCCTTGTCGAACCGCGCTTCAATAGAAAATTGTTGTTGCAACTGTTCGACCTGGTAAATGCTCCAACGCCCTTGGTTCGTCCAGATGTCTTCTGCGACCCTCACCTTATGTGTAGTGGACCAGTCTCGAACCTTTTCTTTTTTTCGATTTTTCCCTGTCTTTGCATGCATGGCCTTTTCTTTTTCTCGTTTTCTCTTTTTTTTTTTTCTTCTTCTCTCGTCTGTCCATCTGAAAACTGTTTTCCATGCTTTCACTTTCTCCTCGCGACGTCCAAAGTTCCTCGGCCGGCTTCGCATGCAGGCTATCCTGTAACCTTGTAGCCGACAGTGCCCAATCTCGCCGGCTGTAGTCCTCCGTAGCCGGGAACCATGCCGGATGCGACCGAGGAGCCGACCATGAACGAGGCCATGTTTAAATGTCATGGCTATAATGATCATCCAGCAGCGTGAGGGGAAACCCGCATTGAACAGGGAGAATGATGATCTCTTACGCAGCTCTAACGTGGACTCGCACAGTACCCAGATCGTCACCAACGATGACGCTTCAAGTGTAAACGAACGAGCGCTCATCATCACTAAATTCCATGATGGCGGACCGTGGGCCATGAGCCCGGACCCGCCACACGGGACTACCAATCGGGGCTAGCGTCTCACATGTGCCTACCAGCTGCACCCTGCATAACTAACGGACTTATTGATATCCCCAGCGGCTTCGCTGACGAAAAAAAAAAAAAGAGAAGGCGACTCGTGCGTCTAAGAGAGGGTGTAGGAAACGAGATGACTGGCTGAGTCGACCGACCATGGCCTATGCGGGAAAGAGTCATGGAAGGTTTCGAAGCATCTGAAAGTCCGCTCAGCGTGGCATTTTAGTCCCCTTTGGCCCCTGCCATCCTTTCGACTTGGCTCTCGCTTTGGCTCTCGCTCCCACCCATTGAACCCTCGGTCATTCTGTCATTGATCCGTGGTTGCTCATTCCACGTTCTGTTCCTCACCTGGTTTCATCGGAACACTCCAACAATTGTGCTCTTCGGCCCTTCTTGCGCCACTGTACAGCGAAAATGCACCCTTGAAATTGATATACGTTCGAATTCTCGACCACGTTCACTCTGTCGTAATTTTATTCTGGGTTCAAGGCTTCTGCAGTTCGAATTTATCTGCTCACTGTGGCCCTCAGAAATAGGGCGCAAATGCAAATGAAGTTGTGTGTTGAGCTGCTAAGGCGAATTCTACTAACTTTACATCGTTGATGCTGAAATTCCCGCCGTCCAAACGGGTTTCCCGACTTGGCCTCCCTATTTGTTCCGAACACTATTCTGACCAGACTTCTGGTCCGCCGGATAAATCCGTCTGCCTTCGCTTAACGCTTAAGCGAGACCCTTTAGCTTTTCAAGATGCAGGGTAGACATGTTAGCCAGCAAGTGCCAAGCCGACCTGTAAGCCTGTTTTGAAATGGTTACTGCTTAGACTTTCCACCTGAGTTGCATGCCGATACACTAGCTTGCTTGACTTGGCCGGCCGAACACCCATAGTCCCTGCTCCCCCTTCAATTTTGGCGAAAGGCAAGTTACCTCAGGTCAAGAAGCACGCGTCGGCTCTCCAAACGCTCCATTGTCGCCTGAGCCAGCTACCGTACTTGCTGTACTGTAGTTCACCTCACGGACGCTGCGTGGAAGCATGTCACACTGGGATCAGGGATCATCAACCCCCAAGTGGGGGACCTTCTTCGTTGGTCAAATTGCGCGCACTGCATTGGCCCGCGAACTTGCTCTGCGGGTATGGAGGTATCCAGTTGATACCCAGTATCCATCCAAGGTCATGTCCAAAACCATGCTCAATGGTCGTGAGCGCGTCACTTGGCCCCCACCAAACTCTCACAGCTTGTCTTGACATTCTTGTCTGTTTCGCGCTCTTCAGATATCGACAGAATTTTGTCCGATACGGGGGCTTTGTAGAGGTCTGTCTGCCTCGGCCGTTACGCGATGTGGCGATTTAATGATGGCGAGAAGTATTCGGAGAAATCGTCAAAGATGGAAAAGCCTCGAAGAACGGACTGGCTTTGTGTTGAAGCAACACACCGCCGCTCCGGTTTCTCAGCGATTTGATTATAGTGGTGACGCCAGCCCGCATCTCCTCCCGCCTGTGTCCACGCCATTGGCAGCTCGAGGACTGATGGATTGCAGTTCTTGGACAACTTGGTGTGCTGAAAAGTTCGCCGCTGTTTCGGGCTTTCTGGTCTACCTTAGATCTGGTCGGTAAGCGATCCGTCAAGGGGCTGGCTGGCTAGATCGAAAATAGCTTGAGGCACAAAATGCAGCCACCGTTATCGTCGGCTGAATTACCCCAAGAGGTAAAGTCAGACGCGGAAGAACTTACTTTAGCCAAGGGGTCGTGAGCATGGCACAAATCAGGACGAGTCAATTGATGTACGTTGCCACGGAGAGTGAGAGTAACGATCTCTTGCCTCCTTCCATCCTTTCGCCCTAAATGTATGTGCCGGAGATACAGAGTACTCGTATTTGACAGACTGGACGTGATACGCGTCTTGTTGTCGCAAGAACATTTATTCTAGTTCAAGGGCGACCAAATATGCCAATGCCGATAAATGCCATTCCGCACGACCGAGCCGGGTTTGACTCGACAATCACATGTAACTCCGATCTGTCCGCGAAGAGGAGGGTCGAGGGCGGTTGATGTCACAGGCGAATCGGAAGCGAGACATGTCCATCTTTTCTGAACCCAAACGCTTTGGCAATAAGCTTCAGAGACGCCTCTGATAGGCGTGCTGTTGCTAGCAAAGCTACCAAATATGCCCAGACAATTATTTGTTGGAGGCTTGGCAAGAATATCTGTTCCACCCTCGGTTGGGAAGCTCTTCAGGCGTATTGTCGGCTTGCGCAGGCTTACCAATTTCTCGTGCGTAGACTTGCGTATGTTCTCAACCCATAACAACTTCTGTCCAGTTTCCTCATACAGATAGTGGACTTCGAGGATGCGGACGGCTAGACGGTGGATTCGATAGGCGTAACCTGCGATTCCATTTTGTTGCCGCGTAATTCATCGCATCCTTGGATGCGACGGGTGGTTCGAAACTGACCCTCTCTGAGCAACTCTTGCTTACTCTGTGGGGAGTCGGAGAGAACCCACTCGAGTGAGCCCCCACGGGCAACGCAAGGTAGGCGATTTCAGAGATTCCAAGTATAATCCTTTCGCGTAAATAGTATAGCAAGATAGACTTCGCCGGATTCTTTTGTGGTCGGAGAGCAAGTACAGAGGTACTGTGGGGGATAAGGGACCTGAGACGCGGGGTTCTCTCTGTCAACCTCGGGCGGTAGTTGCGGTGCCTAAGGGTCTGAATATAGAGTAAAGCGATCTGTCGCAATCGGAGGTTTTGCCTTATTCTCCGCCTAATGCAGTCATTGTAGTCTATTGTTTTGGCTTCCCACGTGCCCCTCGATGGTCGAATTATCGCGGTAGTGATGGCTGTGAAGTCTCCTGATAGAAGGCCATCTCAATGACTAAAGCTCCGGTAGTGACATTATCTTGAACACTAGTTGCATTCCCGCATTTCGGTTGTTGGCGTACGTCAGAGATCAATCGAACGTGGTCGCGTTGTTGCAAGTGAGGCTGGTTTCAGTCGAGTTTCGTGCGCACATCAACCATTTTCAGCATTCTCTGAGGTGGGTGCCCAGCTACTTTAAAAACAGGCATATCGGCGTACTGTCGTCTTGAGATAAGAGAATTAATGCACGCTGGTCAGACGGGCAGAGCCCAGAGATAGGGCTGCCAAACAATTTATCGCTGCTCGGGTTCCTGACAATCGCTACAGGGACTTGAAGCGAACCAGAGCCAGCGATACGCAGCGGTGAAGGCTGCAGAGCAGCGAGTCAGAAGCCACAGATTGATCTTTCGTAGATATGGGAAACTATATAGGAAGGCCCTTGAGATCCTTTTTCGAGCTAAACCAAGCCTGGCTGTTTGAAATCGCAGCCTGCAAAGATGTTGTCATCCCTATCTTCCCGAGCGCATACTCCGTAGTCCTTCGTTCGAGATAAAGGTGGCGCAATGCGATAAGAAATCACGGCATTGCTGTTGCAAAAACAGTGCATTCAGGCGTGATTTGTTTGTTGCAGCAAACGTACTTATAAAACAGTTTCCTAATTGCATTCATTGCCGATTTTTGAGAGCTTCTGACGCGGTCGGTCAAGTGAAATGCCTGATGCATTTCGAAGTCGCAAATACTCTGGTCTCTCGTCTGTCATTATCTTTGACATTGCGACTCGCAAAATATGCCAAAACTTCTGCATTTTATTTTACTCTGATGCTCTTATTTGGCATAGAAAAGTTGAGCATTGGAGCAAGCTTTCTAAATTATGTACTGTATGGTAGAGACAGGCATTCTGGAAGGATTTTTGCTTGGTTCCCTTGCCTCAGAAATTTTGTCGAGCAAGTTGGTGGCGTCATCTCAGAAACCAAGCCGGGTAGAAGGGTCCCGGAGATCCAGATTGTGGCTTGTGCATCCTCTTGGATACACTGAAAATCGCACAATAAAGCCCAGGTTTTGATCATACTGCCGAAACACTGTTGATAGTTCCTCAAATTGAGATCATAGTGAGATTTTGCAGCAGCACATCGCCAAAAGAAGATCCGTCTCGGACGCTTTTGAAGCCATTGCAATATTCAACAAACGCGTGTCAGCGAACACAATGCGTCAATGAGATGGTATTTAAGACGTAGGGGGGATGAGAGGAATCGAGGTTAAGCCATCTGCTTTCTCATTGACTGGTGGCGCGGAACGGTCCGACATGACAATGAGTGAGACAAGAGCCTTGGCTTTGCATCTCGGCTGCTATATTTGATGATATACTAGATGCTCATACAAGCGCAAAACCAGTCAAGGCTGGTTTTGTTAGTGTAAGTTATTCTTAACAATACGCTCTTTGAAGGGTGGAGAGTCGATTCGAGGTAAGGTTTGTTTATGAATCGAGGACCAGGTTGCATCAACATCTCATCTAATTTGTTAGCCACACCCAAATTTATGAACTGTCAGAAGATAACAAACCTTGACAGCAACAGGATACCATGTAACTTAGATTAAATGCACCTAAGTCCTCGTGGTCCGATATCTTGCCCACAGGTACTCAAAAAAAATAATGGTAAGAAGAGCCTATGAAATCTCTCGAGGAGATGTACTATGCCGATCTGTGAAATTAGGTAAGACTGCAAGAGAACTAGTGGTAGATACTAACAATTGGGGAACATATCATGATATGATGCCGCTTTGACTATTTCAATAACTTGATCTGGCCATCTGGCCTGTCGCAAATATGAAACATCGGGATCGATAATCCTGGCAAACACTGGTGGGACAAGAAGCATGACGATATCTCATTCAACGAGATATTATCAGCATGTCGTGAGAGGTGAATTAAAAAAAAAAAAGAAACTCTTGCGTATGAAGCAGAATTCTTAGAAATTCTCGTCAAGACTTCGTATCTCAGGTGTTTTCGGTCATAGAGTCTTGATCTCCCTTTCCTTCTCACGACGTGAAGAAGAAACACCTGTATGCGCTGCATTGCCGAGCATGATCACTGAGCAAGGACTGGAACGAATGAGTCGTAAGCTCCTTGAGCAACGCTCAATATAAGCAACACCTCCATCAATCAGAGGACATCTGGTCACATTCCAGCGCTGCACGGCAACCTGCCGAGATTCGACAATGATCTGGGAGGAGAGGACAATCAAAACTCTGATGTAGAAAGAAAATTGATGTCAATGTATACTCGCCCTTTTATGCAGAATCTTAGATTTCCCAATCTGTAAGCTTTCTCCTGCGCTCCCGGGGTGGCTTATTAGAGAAGACCCAAGCATCGAGAAAAGGACTCATAGAGATAATCCATTGATTTCTTCGTCTGACTTGCAAATAGAAGGAAGGAGCATGGAGCAATCCAAATGCAAACCGGACTGGCTTTCGGATTTGATGGCCTGAGTACCCTAGAGATTGCATTTGTAGGGTGAGAGATGGGAAGACGGTAGACGGTAGATCTGGAAAGCCCCCGCTTAGCATATCTCCGGCCAATCTACCCTCTGAATGCACCCTTGGCCAAACAATGCAGGCTCTTAGACAGTGGCAAGAAGTCATCGCGCGACAAAGAAAACCAAGGAACAGTGCGAGCAATAAGTGACATGCAAGATGGAGAGGATGAGAAGAAGAAGAAGAAGAAGAAGAAGCGATGTTATCCTGAACTTATGAGAATAAACAAATCAATTTGTTGGCAGTCATACTGCAAACTGAGGGCTGCTAGAGTACCCTGCTAATATACCACCGAATCGGACGGAACGTTTTTGGACAAATTATAATAATACTGTACAATATGTTTTGGGTGGAAAATGCCGTTGAAATGATGAACACACAGAATCATCTATTCTGATACCTTTGCAAGATTACCTTGTTCCACCACATGTCAAGCTGTACCCAAGCAGACGCTCGAGAGCCAGCAAGGAAAATTTCAAGACTCTAAGCGCGAAAAATAGCAGGCGCCGTTGGACATCCGAGAACCACTTGTTGCCCGGTTCTCTCCGAAACGTAACACCAAGGATCTGAAAAAAATACAGGTGAAGTAGAATAGAAAAGTTAAAAGCCCAGCTCCCAGTCCCTTTCCTTCAATTGAATCCGCCGCATCGAAGATGATATGATGCAGGACCTTTAACCGTATCGTAACCAAGCAAAACGCCCAATGCCATAGAATTCGTAAGCCGTACAATGTCGCATTCAAGAACTTTGACCACTGAGCCTCAGAACTCAGGTACAAGATGAGGGGTCTGTTCTTGCCATGCAATTGTCAATTCGTCCCAGTAAGCCATTCCAGTCGCCTTTGAATGATTTCTCACAAACGAGATGGCTTTTTCCTTGGCCCAAAAATCCTCAATGTCATACTTGTGAGATTTGTGCGCCGAGAAAGTTGAGCCTCAAGAAGGAGACTTCTTTTACTGGAGTCCAGCCGACAGGGCCTAGATCATCCAGGATTATATTGATCGGCTGGAAAGAAAGAAGGTGGAACGCCGTTCATATATGGTGGCCCGCTGTCTTCCTCTTGAACCTGGGCCAGAGGTGCAGAGTCGCCGTACCAACCATTGAAACCATCGGGAAATTTTCGGGCCATGGCGCCTGCGGTATGACCCGGGAACCCTCCCCAGCCTGTAGGGTACCCAAATGCTTGCATTGGATGAGAGCTAGGAGCTGCCGTCATTGTTGCAGAGGTCGGATCGCCTATGGAGTCAGTCGAAGGCGTGTTGCTTGTGTCAAGCGAAGGTGGGTCCGTAGGGATCCTCCGCGGGACACTAGGTCGAAAAGGCTGAAATCCAGAGTTAACCTGAGGAAGCGTGTTTACTTGATCAAACGAGAGAGATCTCGTTGGCATTGGCCAAACACTCTCTGTGCCAGTCACTTCAGAAGGAAACATCCCAGCGCTAGAAGATGGGTATACGGGTTGATTGACGCTCGGAGAGAGGTCAAACGGGGTAAAGCCGGTCGCAACAGCAGGGTCCGTGAGCCGCCAGTATGAAGTTGAAGGTTCCTCCATCATCTGCTTCCCGATACCTCCTGGCGATTGCTGCACAAGTGGAGAGGTCTCCCATTGCGGCGCTCTCTCTACGTCAGAGGCATAATCAAAAGACGAACGTGGGACCAAAGGAGCTAATCAAAAGTCAGATAAAAATTCAAAAAGGTCCCGGCAATACTGATTTTGGAGACGAATTCGAAGTGACGCATACCAGTTCGAGAAGCCATGCCGCTCACCCCGCTGGTCGAGAGCATGCTCTGACGCGAATCCAAAGGAACAGGCGAATACTGAGGAAACACACCGACCTGGTCGAGCGTGGGCCCCGTCGCCAAGGTTGGTGAAGGGGATGAGGAGGTGGATGCCTCAGCTGAGATTGCATCAATTTTCGATCCCGTCCTTTGTCGTCTCTCCTGCGGCTGCTGGTCGACTGGGAAGAAATTGCACTCCTTCTTGAGGCGAATGCAATTTGAGCAACGCCCTTGCGGGTCATCTAACGCAAGCAGACACCTTATCTTCCGCCTTCGGCAATGACCTGAAGAGAATGGTCAGTAACGGCAAGAGGGGGACAAATGCGATGCTGGCCATTTACAACTCACCGCATGCAACTGATGTCCGGTGGTAACCCAACTTATTCCGTCGCTTATCTGCGGAGCTCGGAAGGCTCGATGAATCTGCTGATGCCAACGCGCGAACATTGGGAGTCGACACTGCTCTCTTCAGTACAGTTGGTCCCGCTCCTTTAGACGATCTCCGACGAGGCGGGCCCGGGATAGCTGTCTTCAGGACGTGTCCTGATGGCGCTGGAGAGAGCTCCAATCGGTTACTCATGGGGTTGCCTGAGGGTTCATGAGGAGCGACCGGACGGGCCTGCGTTGGCGGGGGTGCAGCCATGTCCGTTCTGAGCTTGTGGACGACTGGATAAGGAGCCGCTCGTGCGGTTGACGAACTCGGGAGTGTCGTCGACTCCGAGCGGGCCTGAAAACTATCGCCAGCTGTCATCCACTCAAACACAACGCGCAAGCGGCTCGAGCGGATCTAAGCCCTAAGATGATAACATGTGATGGAAGGTACAGATAGCAGTTGGCGGGGCGCTTCGAATAAGGTCCGCAGTGAGAGCTGGGTTAGAATTTACGATCCAGAAGCTTCCAGTAAGATGGCAATGGGGTCGTGACCCAGCGCCTGCATCTGAAGAGCGAGACAAAGATGGAAACGACGGTGTCAGAGCCTTGAGGTCTCTAGCATCAGATTGACAGTGATTGAACGAATGAATAAGCAGGCATCTACTCGTCCTCAGTTTCGGCGCAGGTTCCGAGAATCGCGGATGATCAGCTAGCAGCGTTCTAGGGTTTGCGCGAGTGTCGTCGAAGTGATGGGTAGGTACGATAATCGAAACAATCTCGAAATGCTCGATTGAAGGACAGAAGTGGCGAGCGCACGACCCTCGTTGGCCGTTGAAAATATTCACAACGCTTGTCTTGCATGCGGAAAAGACCCAAAGAAGCAAAGACCACAGTCCGCCCTCCTCAGCCACTGGGCGGCATATAATAGGTCCACTGGTGGCGGGCCAGATTCAATACCGAAATTCGACCAGCGTTAGCAGGTTGGGGCTCTGGATATCCGGAGCACCAGAGACGTCTGTCGAGTGCGCCAAAAGGGATCCGGCGGGGTGAGTGGCAGTCACTCGCTCTCAGGTGAGCGTGGGCAAGCAGACGAAGATCAGGCAGTAAGGTGAAAGGATGGACTAGGTAGGTCGGTCAAGGTAGATGATAGGTAGATCAGTAAGAAGAAAAAAGATTGGGGGCGATGAGACGAGACGATCAAGGGTCGGTGGCGACGAAGACGATGAAAGACAAGCAGCTGATTATGCTCAACCACACGGCGTCCATGTATCTTGCTGATGCCCTCTCGACGGTCGATTAGAAACGGATGAATAAGAGGTGACCAGGAACGAAAAATCCAAATTGAGATTTTTTGGGGCTACGGCGAAACCAACGAACGTCTGGCGCATCGAGCATTGGAATTGGTCGTGTGTGCGGCGTACCCCAACGCCGACCCAACCCCGGTCCCAGGTATGGAAATTCGTGGGCACTTTGGCCAGAAACTCCAGGCCCCTCCCCCAAAAAGGTTTCATAAGGACACCAATTCCAATGTTCATTCGTGCGTAAGCTCGTCGTCCGCCGCTGAACCTAGCGTGGAGCGCCCTGGTCCCTATCGTAGGCGGTCCCTTTGGGCTTAAACTCGAGTTGGACTGGGGACGCCGTCCAGTCCATGTTCATTTTTAGAGCCCACGCACAAGTCCCTTTGAAATGGCGTTCCGAGAAAGAATTTTCAAGCAACGGACAAGAGGTAATCTCATCCAAGGTTCCCATGGCGATCGGGGTGGTAAGAATCGCTTGACCGTGGCCATCACAGCGTCGCTGACTCGCCTCATTCGATGGAGCGGCACAGGATAAGACGGTCGTAGTGGTAGGCTGGTCCGGGGGAACGAAGAGCTGTCTACGACGCTTTACCTTTCATGACAAAAGATCCAACCTTGGCCTTTCGTACCGGTACTTTAGCGTCATGACTATACGCGATCAGCTCCCACCCGGGCAGCCTCTGAACAAACTCCCCTTTCCGGCCTTCTATCGATCCTCTTAACCGAACGCCGCTATGCCTTTAGTTCGCCGCCACGATTTGAAGATCTTGAGTGATACAGGAGCTCTTTGATGCAGCTGCCTTTTTGCCCAACAGGTCCCCCCTCCGACGTGCCCCTTGGGGCCAGACCATCACGAGCCCATTCGCGTGGCATGGTCATTGCATGCATGGTCATGGCATGGTTCCAAAGTGATCCTGCGTTTGTTCCCTTGGCGCTTCCCCATCATGACCGCGTCTTGCTCTCCTGTTATCGGCTTTCTCCATTGCCGCTTCCTTCCCCAATTCTCTCTTTCGTACGTTTTCTCTGTTATCGCAAGTCAGCAGAGACCGAGAGCTCGTTTTGGGGGTGGAGATGGGACTAAACTGCTCTCATGGCTCTGCCTCTCCACCGCATTCCCTCTTCTCCTGTCATTCGCTTCGCCTCGCCCCTTCATAAATATCCTGGCAACTTCATCTCGTTTGTCCAAGTACCTAAACCGCGCCAAACGACATGCACTATTCTACTCTACCGGTTGAAGCTACGGTGCCCATGCTCGTTAGACATTTCTGGGGTTCTCGGCAGCTCGACTCGTCGCCCGAGAAAGTCGTGTAGCACGCTTAGGGGACAACGTTGTCTCATACGGCCATTGGTTCTACTGGCGAAACTCAGTAATTGGTTGAAACACGAGAAGGGGGCGTATGGCATTAATCACGTATTCCATTTTTCTACAAATCGGAAGGCCACCCAAAGGAGGTTGGCATGGTCAATACTTGGGTACGTACTGCACTTTTTCCCTCGACAGCCCAACCCCCCCCTCGCCCCTTCTGATTGACCCCAGCGCCGAGACACTAGCGGCCAACCAGCGTTCCCGTGGCCGTGGTAGGGAAGACGCACCGGGGCGCGTCTGAAGAAAATGTCCGGTCTCTCTCTCGTTTCCTTGCACGTGCTCGCGTGCATTTCCAGTTTCGGGCCCTTGGCTTATTGTAAAGTGGGTCGATGGCTATCGTTTCAGTATTAGCGTGCTTATGGGGAGTTGGGTTTTGCATCTGATTAATTGCTGCTACGGAAGATAGGGAACACCCAATGCTTGATAACAGGTACCTGGGCATGCCAAAGCATCTGTCATCGGATCAGCGGAGAAGCGGGCGGTTCCAGTGGTTGTCCAACTGCAGGTACCACGCGCGAGGGCGAAATGCATCGAAAAGGCGTGTCTCCCAATACTTCGGTGTCGGAGCAGCTTCTCATCATTTATCCCGGAAGGTGATGATCGCAGCGGCCGGTAAAGCCTTGGTTAAGGATGGTTTGCTCAATTAAAAGATTATAGAGAACCTGAAAAGGCTGGATCAATTCCTACCTATATCAACGTGGCACGTCTGTTTTACCTTGTCACACCCATAAGAACGTACGACGGAACTGTACACAGAGACTGCTATAACACTAGGGGGCCCAGCCAGCGCAGCCCCAATCACTTAATTGGTCCTTTGACAATGCCCCTGAAGGGCCAATGACCTTCAATTTTATTAGGCACGAAAATTTAACGGAGAACTAGCCTCATTCTGCAATGCAACATCTGCCCTTGGCTGGTGATTCGAAATCGTTTCAAACTGTAAAGCCATACCGTACTGTATTTTACTGTAGCTAAAGTACACGGCGTCTGCTTCTCTAATGGCCTGGTCCATTTGGCTGGAACTCTTATGCCAATATTACATGGAAGATCAGACGATCAAGATATCAAGACCGCAGAGTCTCAAAAAATTGCACCTCGATCTCTGACATCCTTCAAATCGGTCTTATTTTCCCGTTTCCAACAAAGATACTATCACGGAGAATAAAAGGATTTCCGATATCATATGGAGCGATGCTCCTATAATCAAAATTAGGGACTCGTAGCGTGGAGGATGGAGATTTTGATGAAATTTGAAAATTCGAGCATAGGATCTATCGTCTTTGGTACAGAAAGTAGTTCGGAGCAACCAGCAAGGTTCAGAAACAACAATGTTCGATTCGTAAAACAAATCTATGGATTATGCACCTCGTACATTCGGATGTTTTCTTGACAGGTCGCGTAGCTGATCGCCTGTAATTTTCACTGACAACTCTTGTTTCGTCGAGACACCTTGGCTCTCCAAATTCTTAAGCATGAGATGCTAGGTACAGATGTAACGCAAGTTGCAACATGTTCGGGTCTTGCTAGTCTAGTCAAAAGACTATATATGGGAAGTTGAGGTGTTTCATTGAAATTTGGGACTATCATGCCTGCGTGGCAAAATTTGGGCTTCTCCAATTGAAAGATAGATAATAATGAAAACGACAAATTTTCTGTTAGAATAATTAAT
This sequence comes from Xylona heveae TC161, assembly GCF_001619985.1. Taxonomy (NCBI): domain Eukaryota; kingdom Fungi; phylum Ascomycota; class Xylonomycetes; order Xylonales; family Xylonaceae; genus Xylona; species Xylona heveae. The sequence goes on along the minus strand of NW_017264201.1, from coordinate 1,086,093 downwards.
CGCATCATTTTCTGATTTCGATCAGATGATCTGAACCGCATTCGAAGACGAACTATTCTCAAGAAATCAGGATGCCGTTAATTAGTCCGCTGTCTTTTCTGAGCTGTAGACTGTAGAACCATCAATATCCAATGTATTGCTGCTCGGGCACAAATGACACTACATTGAGAAAAGATATGAAAAGGTCTTATTTGAATACTCGATCGCAGGGTCACAATTTTGAGGAAATTTCCTGCATAGCCTGCAATGCTACCCAATAAGCGCTCTCATACTTCATACAGAGCAATCGAAGATCTAATAAGCAAGACAATGCCGCCAAGACCGTCAGCGCATGATTGTTTTTGCTCAGTCCCCGGTTCAACAAACTGTGAGGACAATCCGATAACACATTGTCCCCTTGTACTACTTGATACCCCCTGTTATACATCGTGCGACATCGCTTGCTCGCACGAATGAATCTCCCTACATGACTCCTTGGATGGACATGGCCATGTATGCAAGTTCCTGTATCCCTAATTTCATCGATGTACTGTTGATGAATCTCATGCGCTATTTTTCCAAAACAATGGTTGCTGCTTGTCCATTACACCAAGGCTATGAGGGGTTGTAGAATGTCTGGAGCCGCCGAATGAGTTGATTTTCTTCCACGAGTGACGAGTCCACGACTCGAGGACTGCTCTACGCCACAAATAAGCAACAAATATATTACGTGCCGGAGAAATCTCCATCTAAGTCCGAGCAGGCCACAGACAACCATTCAAAGACATCGAGTTCTGGTTTGCACAATTTTTATCTAGTTGATCGCTTTTACCTAGAACACTGATAATATACCTAGGCTTATGCTAGCCATACATCAATGATCCTTCGATGGATCCTCGGTCGTCCATTTGCCCTCGCAGTCCCACTCGAGTGAAAAATTCTCAAATGTGTCTCAGATTTGTTGCTTTGTAATCATCAACACGAGTTTGCCAATGGCTTCCGCCATACTCCGTACTCATAGCTTGAATGTGAAGTTGTAGGGCCACCCCTCTGGTCGATCAGCTGTGCCTATGGAGGAAATGATCACCACAAACTTGCTTATATAATCACGGCTCGGGCCTACGGACTTTCTAGCGGTTCAATAGTTCAACAGCCCAATATCACACCGGTGAGCCCAATTGTGGTTCTTCTTTAATGAATATGCCTTTCAAGAGCCCCGGGAAAGATACGAAGTATATCCGATTTCCGGATCTCATCATTTGGTGGCAATCGTAAAAGGAGGGGGGAGGAGACTCAAAAAATTTTTCTTTTTGTCTGGGTTCATGAGTTCGACCCGCCCCTGCAGGATGATCGTCACCCGAACATCCAAGCTGCCCGGCACTACTAAAAGCTAAGGTGCACCAAGGTGAACATAGTAGAATACGGAATGTGTGAAATGAAAGTGGCACTTGCACAATGCACTTTGGGCATGATATTAGGCAGAAGTTCTGATTTATCATTTGAATTTATCCGCTAGTCGTCGCAGCGGGAAGAGTCCCTCCTATATATGGACGTTTCTTATGCTAATCTATCAAATTACATAAACTGCATAATTGGCTCATAATTTTATGCCAGGGATTCGCGAAACTCGCGCGTTTTGTGAGGGTGGCAGCGCGGCTCGTTGTTAGGTCCTTTAATGGATTTCCAAATATTAACCCGCTCTCTCCAGGCCCGCCTTTGATCTCACGTCAAGATATATGACAATTGAAAGCTTCTGAATCGTTCAAATTATATTTTTCATGCTAAAAATGGAGAAGGTGTCATGGAGGCTGCGTCCCTCTTCATCACCTCTTCAGGGGCCTTTCCGAGCAGAATTCGATCACCGAGTTATGTAAGAAGGACTGAGCTCAATTGAGACCACAGATATGCTCAGAGTTGAATTGCTTAGGCCTTTCAATTTGCTTTGGTTTGACCACATGGCCATGATCGCATATGTCAATTATTTTCATAATGTTTCTGTTTCCAATATTCCCTCCAGCTCTACCCAAATATGAGAGGTCAGGCGATCTTGAAAATCCGCATTTGCCTTCTGCCTTGCTCAAATATTACATACCTTCATTTTCTCTCTCGTGCAATATTTTTCCAGGTAGCACATATGTTTTCGATTTGCACTGCATAAAGAGGCTCCCAAGTGAGTTCGTCCAGATATCTGCTCCAGTGCTGAGAACTTCAATTGCTTGCCCTCTGTCGGTCTTGTTCACACATGTTCATTTTTACCATCCGAAAGCCGGGAAGGTCAAACTCAAAACAAACTCCAGCAACCTCATACAGACAATTTCTTCAGTTAATCTCGAACTACCGAAATCAGTAAATGCGTATCGCTGAGGGACTTCTACTTCTTTCTATCCTGAAAGTCAACAATACGGTGCAACTGTGCAAGGCAGAATCAAAAGTCAAAACTGATTTCTCAGCACAAGACTCAATTCTGACCAATTATCAATATTTGCTGAGCCTTTTCATCTTCGAGCTCTTTGAAGAGGCTGTGAGCCGGGGCTTTTGAGCCCAGCTTTTCTCTTCCTCACAGCGTGATGCTTGTCACCTGTGACTATTCCATGCAACCACACTCAGGCTTTAGAATACCTTTTCATACAGTCACGCAAACCGGACATTAAATTATTGGTTAGAAATGACTTATTTTTTTTAACGCCTCCAAATACCAGCAACGCCTTGGAAATGCTGGCTGATAGGCTGATAATAGTCGCATAATCATTTCTTCAAGCGTACAGCACTTCACGTACGTCTTTTTCAACTCCGACCAACCGGCTGGCTCTGGAAAGCTCAAGATCATTTCGAGCTGCATCTGAACGATGTCATTCCGCCGGAATCCAAACGAGGGTCCTCCGAACCGTGTCATGGGATGGGCGCTCTCAACTTGGAAAAAACATCAACTCGCACAGGTTCTTGATGCTATTAACGTCCCTTATGAACGATGGCGTTCGAAAGTCGACCTTTACTTGATACTCAATCAGAATAATCAAGGAGATGGGCTGACTGCGGCGGATCGTATCAGGATCCTTCGACGACCAAGGGCTGAGCCTCCCCCGCCTGAACCCCCAGCGGTTGAGCCTTCAGCGACACCACATCCAGCGGCACAACCTCCTGACCCGATCGTGAGAGATCCAGAGAATTCCTGGCGAGTTCTACTTCAACTACTTGCTAATGTAGTAAGACCTGTACAGGAGGCAAATATTGTCACCACAGAATGCATTGGTTGTGTCAGTGATCTCACCCCTGAAATCACGCCTTCTCGACCCATCACCGCGACCTGCGCTCACCAGAACAATATGTGCCTTGAATGTCTCGCACAGCATATTCAGGTTCAATTAGATAACAGGATGTGGAATAACATCTCTTGCCCTACCTGCCCTTCACGACTCTCATATGAAGATATACAAGAGTGGGCACGGCCAGAGACTTTCCAGAGGTGGGTATCGCAAACCATATGACTGACTGATCCAGCCATGAGGAGATTGCTGATTCTAATTCAAGATATGACCAAATGGCTTTACGTGAAACTATGGCGACTGATCCCACCTTCCGTTGGTGCCCTGCCCCTGGATGCGAGTCTGGTCAGATTCATGAGCGCGGAGAAGCCGAGCCTATAATGACTTGCGCCTCTTGTGGTCGCCGCAGCTGCTTTATTCATCAAGTGGAATGGCATGTTGAAGAAACTTGTGCACACTTTGAACAGACCAAGAAAAAGGCGCAGGAGGAAGCAGATCAGATGGAGGCAAGCTTAGCATTGGTAGAGAAAGAGAGCAAGCAATGTCCTAATCCCGACTGTGGCTGGAGAATCATCAAGAATGGCGGCTGTAACCATATGACATGTAAGTGATTGGTGTGTCCATCTTTCATATTTATTTCTTTTGGCTAAATTTCCCCGGGACAGGCCTCAAATGTGGACACGAGTTCTGCTGGTTATGTTTCGCTCGCTATGACGAGATCCTTAGATATGGAAATGCAGCACACAATCCCGGTTGTCGGCACCACACCGCCCAGTTAGAAGCGGCTGCGAACGGCCGTCAACAAGCTCGACCACGGCGACCACGACGTGCGGCAGCCTAAAGTATCCTCATTGTTTCTAAGGCAAAGCTGTCGGATCTGCTAGTCAAATTGCGGCAGATTCGTAGCGGCGTTCAAAAGGATTTTCCATGTCAAGCTCAATGTGTCTCAAGCCCACATCTCAATCACATTTTTACTGGAAGAATAAGGAGACAGTAAATCGGCTTTCGAGGCTAATTTTAGGGGTTATGGAATCTGTCATTTAACTTTTAGTCTCAAAATTGTGCCTGTGGATTCCTTTTTCTCTTGTGCACCAGAGGCCCTGGGTTGCAGTCATTGTGCCAAGCATAGACATTCAAATTGCACATGCGGTTCTGGAAATGGTGTCAGAATCGTAGTTTATCAATACCTCTTCGTTCGGATTAAGATATTATGAAATTTATGACATAAAGGATAATTTAGTCAATGAAATATGCAGCACGTGTTCATTTTTCGTCATGGAGATAGAGTAAAACAGCTTTTCGAGCGTCCGAAGAGCATGTAACCTGCCTCCTTGTTTGCGCCATTGCTTGAAAGCGAGCATGTGAAAATCAAAGGCCATTGGGCCGAGTGCCCCTTTGATCCTGTGACAGACGTCGTCCTATCGTAGTCCCTCAACTGTCGTAAAGCTGATGTACACCGCTGTGGCACTACGGGGATGACCAAGCCACACCAAAGGGGACAATGGACTACTCTAGCGATAATGGTGTGGCGTCATTGAGAGAGCTAGAATCTCAATGACGTAACCTGTAAATCTGATCATGGCGAACCCAGAGAAATCGCATACTGCCATGGTAAAATTGCCTGCTCAGCCCCTTGCCATTTTCCGCCTATGGACAATCGCTGTTTCCCCCTCCCCACAATTTAGCAAAGACAATCCAGTTCTCCATCCGGCTTGAAGTGGCTATGACGTGCTGGTAATTGCCGGACCCCGCCAGTCATCTCAGCTGCCCCTCCTTTCACAAGCCACAGGACAACCCTCTATACCCTTCCGTAATTTACGTGTACATTCTATTGTTTCATAGATGATCCGGGGAAAGCTCTGGGTCCTGTTTACGATGACGAATTTTGCTTCCTCACTTTAAGCATTCCCTCGAGCCCCTTTATCCTCCTGCTGCGTACGGTAATGAAATGGATAATCATTTGCAATCTCGGTCCACTTGTTTCGGCAGCTATTTCTCACATTCAACCAAGCTTGACGTTGTGCAGTTGATCCTAGCCCCACCTTGGAACTGACAACTGCCATTTTCTGGGAAAAGCGCCTCAAATCATGGAGTAACAATGTACCGTACTGTGTCCTACCCTCCGGCCCCCCGCGTTCTAGACTTTGGGAGGCTCCCGTAGGGGACCTTCCTAGATCCGCACCCTTGATGTAATCCGTATCCGGTTACTCTCATCGTGAAAGTGATGTGACGATGCTGAAAGCCGAGGGATTCCCACTTAGGCAAGAACCAAATACGTCAGGTCGTCGTCGTTGCCCTCCACACAAACATCATATTCACGCTAGACAGATTCAGGACCTGCACCCCGTGTGACAGGATCCAGCACTACATAAAGACCCCTCCCCTCGCAACCTCATCCATCTTCTTTTCTCCTCATCAACACACGCTTCACTTAAACAACCTGAATTCTCCTCTAAGATCTTCCAATACACAAACACTTTTCATCTCAAATCATTCAAATCCATCACAATGGCTGACCTCGGGTGAGTAATTCAATCGTCCTTTGACCGGCGGAGCTTCTTCCAGCTGTTCAATGTCAATTTCATTTCATGGATAGAAAATGTGCTGACTTGTTGCGTTAAGACGCAAGGATTTCTCCACCCAGGCCAAGGAGAAGGTCACTCCCGACTCGCAGAAGTCGTACCTTGACCAGACCAAGGAGTCGGTCACTGGCACCGCTGACAAGCTTGCTGGTTCCGTTCAGCCCTCCGAGGACAAGTCCACCACTCAGTCCGCCTTTGACACCACGCGCTCCAACAAGGATGACGCTAAGGGCACCAGCCAGTCTTACCTTGACTCGGCGAAGGACACCGTTGCCAATGCGGCTGGCTCCGTCCAGAACGCCCTTGGTGGTGAGTACAACTGTTGTTTGAAGACTTGGATAAACTTGATGCTAACGGGTACAATGTAGGCGGCAGCAAGTAAATGATTACATTTTACTTTCCAACGATTAAGATACACCATATTGTTCTCTCGTTGTTTGTCAATCGATTGACGACTGCACAAATGGGTTTCTCGGGCTACAACTGAGATTTGGGTTCTTATGATGGGATGGCTTTACGATTTCCTTCATGCATTGTTACTCTTGCTACGATAGCTTTTTATAATCAAGTTGAAGATGATTCAATTGCTCATGTTTTCTACTCTGTGAATTGATGACCTGACGTAGCTCGTGTATGGAGACTTGAATCCATGTTTTTGACACAGGCTTAATGGGTTATTTACAATATCTATAGTGAGTATCTTCATTCTGGCTGGAATAATACGCTTAGCCTTGGATGATTTGATCATCAGGCATTTTCCACACGCTCAAGCTAGTAGTTGGTGGCTATGCTTCGATAGTAAAAGCTCGAAACGCCTGTTTACACCTTACACTATTGTGTTGGAACGACAATCTATGCTTTTCTTCAGCTCAGAGTTGAGTAATGAAACATACTCCTCTGTCCTGCGACGCCAATCTTTTCTGGAAGCCCAAATGATCAGCCACTAAACCCCCTTTAGTGGAAGAGGAGAGAAAGAGAATAAACATACTTCGTCATTACAATCCAATCTTGGGGCCAGTGTCGCGAGTCCGATGCAATTGACTCGTCAACATCGTCAGAAAGCATGATGAAAGCGTACGATGGATGCCGATGCGGATTGTCAACGTGTTGGATGGGCAAGATATTGGAGGGAAGATTCGAAGCGGCTGTGAGATGATGCGCTAGCTTCGCAGGTGACAAGGAAATGCTGGAGACGTGCGGTTCCTTTGCAGAGAAACGAAAAAAGAATATCAACAACGTGCTCAAATATATAGATTGGTCAGACTCCCCAGCATACCACATAGACAGTCTTTTGATCCCAAAACCCTGAGTGCATGGCCTCGGCATTAGGTCTTGCGGGGCTGGTCGATGGTCGACGCCGCACATGATATGTATCTGGACTCAGCTGTTCGTTAAGTGATGTTAGACAGTCCAATGAAACAGCAATACATCCCTACTACTTGGGAATGTTTCATGCCAAGCTTACCTCAAGATAGCCTTCACTTGATAGCTTCATCAAGGATCTCCGCAGAGCCATTTGAGTCACTGTCGGTTTCATTCGTGCAAAAATGTTGGATTCTAGAAATGCAGATAAATGTATGTCTTTCATTATCAGCATCGGGCAAATTCCACGTAGAAAATCATGCATGATAATGGTGCCGGTGTTTGTCCAGATAAATGCAAAAACGACTGGTAGAGATAGAGCACATACATCCGTCCTCTCCGTTGATCTGTCTCTGGCGGCGAGTCAACCATTCTCGACTTTCGACATGATCAAGTACCCAGTCGGTAAAATGGAGTTCCAGGCCACAGACAAGCTGTTCTAGGTACGTCTCGTCCAGTTGTTCTGATGATGAAGCAGCGCTCTTTTCCCGTGGGCCTGTCGATGGAGTGCTTCGTCGGGGCTTTTTCAAGACGGCCGTGTCCTCCTCGATCGTCGTGGAAAAGTTATATGGCTGGTCTGAAGATGCGCGATGCTTTCCATTTAAACCGGTTTTGCGTTTGTGTGGTCGAGCAATCTGAGGCGGGATGAAGAGGGTTGGAGTGTTCTTTTGTTTTGGCGTATTTTGATCCATCATATGTAATTATTGCAAAAACACGCAAGTTTTGCCCACAAAAAATAAATGAATTAATAAACGAGTAAAGAATTGACTTAGAAGGAATTTCAAATGAATCTCAAACGTCAAAATAAAGACCAGAGCGTGTGTGAATAAAAATGCAACTATTCGATAACAAAACTAAGGCAAACCGTCGCGTCCAGTTTTGGCTCCATTGCAGGTGTGCGGCAGGGGCTCTTGGATATTTCTCAGCAGCTTCAAGTTCAGGACCACATTGTTTTCCCAGAAGAATATAGCGAATGTTGGACTGGAGGGATTTATTATCGAAAATTGGCCGTTGGATATGAAAGATCATGATTATTATGCCAGTGGTAGGTTGTCATGGCATTGATCTGCCCGAGCCAATGCATCGACGGAAACTAAACTTGATTGAGACGAGCATCATCCAAAATGTTAACTTCAGCTGAATTCATAGACAACCATAAACCATCAACTTCTTAAAGAATCGGACTAAACTCCAGTAAAAGGAAACCCTCGTCGGACCTTTATAAACGAATTGCTCCAAGTGCCGCTCGTAATCTTATTTGAGTTTTCCAGCTTATTCAATCTGAACGCCGCTGCAACGAGTACATCTAATCTCGACACTGAGGTGGGACGGAGAGTCGCATCTACGCCGCTGCTCTTTTATCCTACCTTCTAAATACCTTGACTAGTTTGCTTTAGACTTCGGCGATAGCCAAGATGGTAAAAGAGCGCTCTGTCAACCCGGCGCAAGCACAGCGCAAGCTCGAAAAGCAAAAGGCCTTGAAGAAAAGTAAGTCGCAAGCGATCATCCAGCAACGCTTATAGCTCTACTCCCACATTCATCATCTGTCATTTTATATGCTACATGACAGCATCAGCTAAACATTGGCTACAGGCAAAGCCGAGCAGCAAACGCGCCGAAATGAGAAGCTCGCCCGCCGAAATCCCGGTCGCATGCAGCGACAAATCGATGAACTGAAAGCCGCAGAAGAGTCTCGCCCGCTGTCGACACGAGATAAGAGCGTGCTTGAAGAGCTCGAAAGGGATCTACGTGCTGTACTCAAGGCGCGGGAAGCGCTTGGTGACAAAGCTCCACAATTCTCTTCATCACATCACCACGATGGCGGCGGCGGCGGCGGCGGTACAGGTCGAGGAGGACACGGTCAACGAGGTGGCCGAGGCGGAGGATCATATCTGGGCAAGCGGCGGAGAGGCAGCGACGATGGAGACAGCAGCGATAGCGAAGAAACCGACGAAGAAGTTCGCAGAATACCTATGCCGCGAGACTCGCCGCCGCCAATCCCGCCGCGAAGAAGACACAACAAGAATGCGAATATGATTCCCTTGGGAGGAGGAGCAGGAGAAGGGGGAGGCCGAGGAGAGCGGGTTCCCCATGCTCTGCCGCAAAAGCCGCAGGTACAGGCGCCGGCACAAACGGTGTACGAGTCGAAACCTGTGGTCCGAGATTTGCGCAAGGAGGCCATTTCAGCATTCGTCCCTGCAGCTGTGCAGCGGAAACTGGGTCTCCAAAAGGGCGAAGGCGGGAGATTATTAGAACCCGAAGAGGCAGACCGCTTGGAGAGAGAAGGATATGGACAAAAGGAAGCAGAAACATCTTCTACATCAGCATCACCATTACCCCCGTCGGCTGTATCCGCGCAGCTGGGTCCTGGTGGTGCAACATCCGAGGATGAGATAGCGCGTCTCCAGGCCGAGCAAGAGCGGTTCGAGCGTGAGCTTAGGACTGTGCAGGTCGAGGAGGTCGAAGACGAGGATTTGTAACGTCCTATCCTTTATTGTTTACGTCTAAGCGTGGAAACGTTGCGCTCTCATCATATTATTTTCCATTTACCACTCCCATTTCCCATCCCCCATATTCTCACGTTGCTCCGAGTCTTATACCTGGCGTTTTTCTTCTCTCTTTTGCTTATGAGAAATCGTTTCCATGTATTTAAAACACTCTCTCTCCCTATTGTACTCTCGTACAATTTCAAAAACAAATAATCCATCCTCCCATAAAATAAAATATTTCTTTCTCATTCCTCAACTACGGCTTTCTTCCGCATCTCCGTGTGACCATACGCATTCTGTTTTTCTTGATTCCTTTGGACTCCATTATTGACTGACCAAACGAGCCCTTGGTGAATCAAACATATCCTGTCCTAATGACTTGCAACTTGATTCATTTTTATCCTTTTCCTTCCTTCTTCCTTCCTTCCTTTTTTCTTCTCTCTCTCTCTTTTTTCTTATTTTGTTTCCATCTAATTCTTCAATGCGGTCCTCTTTTCTCTCGTTCTTTCTTTCTTTCTTTCTTTCTTTCTTTCTTTTTTTTTTTTTTTTTTTTGGTCGAAAGTCGAAAAAATACATGTAGATTTAGACAGACCTCGGTGTAGAAGTAAACGCACGCTTCATCGAAGAAAAAGTTCAGAAAAAAAAAGAAAAGGAGGGATATATACCTCACCACTAAGCTATCCAAGTACATGCGACCATAGACTGAGGAGAACTGGGCATCCCGTCCGCTCTGCCATACATAAGCCTCAGATCGGCGGACTAGTAGTTGGGTCGGTGACGACCAGCGAATCCCCGCTGTTGCATGTTTTTTTTTTTCGTGTCTCCGCGTCTCCGCTGTTCCTACTGTTCTCACTGTCTTTTTTTTTCCCCGTCTATTTGGTTAAAATTTTTTTCTCTATCCTAGACTTTCTCTATTTTATTAAATCAAATTAATTTTCTTTCTATTCTTTTATTTAGATTTTTTTCGGAGGGGGTTTATTTTTTTATTTTTATTTTTATTTTTATTTTATTTTCTTCTATCCCACTAGAAAAAGAAAGAAAGAAAGGCCAAACAACAACAACAACAACAATAAGCATCAATGCACATTACAAATCACACATGTCACTACGACCGAGGACGCCAGGAGAAGATTCCAACGTAGAACAGGAGTCGATTTCATGCAAGTACAAGTAGCGGATTAAATAATCATATTCCGAACCCGATTGTGCATGAATAAATGAATATATAAGTATAAAAAAGAGGTGACGAATGCAAATGATGGTAATTGTACTACTAATTGTAATACTAATAGTAACAGTAATACCGATACTAATTGTCCTACTGATAGTAATAGCAATACTAATACTAATAGTAAAAGGAATAGTAATAGCGATGGTAATAGTAATACTAATACTAACATTGAAAGGAATAGTAAAAGGAATAGTGAGCAATGAGTCCAGTAAAAAGACGCATCGAGAGGGAAATAGCAGATGACTTTCGAATGAGAAAAAAAAAAACTCCAGCGCCATGATTAAAAGGATAAAAGAAACTAAAAAGGGAAAGGAAGAAGGAAAAAGGAAAAAGTAAGACGGCAAGATAAAGAAAGAAAGGAAAACGAAGAATGGAAATATGCACAAAAAGGTGAGAGGGAGGAGAAGAATGAAGCCGAGGAAAATTGAAAAGCGGAAATGGGAAGGAAAAAGAAATAGGAGAGGAAAAAAGGGAAAAGGACAAGGAAAAAGTAAATGTTGGGACAAAGTCAGACTGACTATACGAAAGCAATATGCTCAACCAAATCAGATTAGATGCTATAAAAAAGTGACAGTGACACGTTGAGTTGAGAATTGTGTGCCAAGATAATAACCTCAAATAGAAAACGGGGGAAATAAAAACAGGGGAAAGGGAAAAGCTTCATGCAATGGAAAATGCCGTGGCGCTGATAGACAAAGGAAAGAACTTTAAAAAAGGGGAAATAAGCTGAGGTATGCATGATGGCGGCAATGCTCAATGGCCGACCGGCGCGCAGCGAATGAAACGATGGAAAAGGCGAAGAGAATAGTAAATTAAGAAAAGGAAATTACAGAAGAGGAACAAAATAATATGCATTAAAAGAAAGTACGGCTGCGTTGAAGAGGAAGTGGAGTCAAAAAAAAAGAAGGCTGATAAAAGAGAAGAGATGACGAGATGATGAATTTTGAGAAAAAATCATGCAGAGAACATCGAGTGAGACAAAAGTATAAGCGCTCTGGTCATGAATATGCCATCCGAAAAGAGCATGGATGCATAGGTGGCAACAACGATAATGACACTGATGATGATGAAAAGAAAAAAGGTGGAAGAGTTTGAGAGCCGAGCAAACATGGACCAAGAAACAATGACCGGGCCGATGAGTCCGAAATGCCAGATGCAGAGAATGCAGCAAAACCATGAGGTTTAAGACGTTTAGAAGCAGTGATAATGGTGGCCGCGCAGCGTAAAATAACGATAGTAGAGGAAAAAAGCCATGAGAACTCCCTTTTCGAACAAACTGTAAGACCCGACGTCCTCTGCCAAACACCTGAATAACTTGAAGAGAAAAAACCAGTATGCAATAACCAAATGCAAGCATTGATGCTATGCTCAAGACACCAGCCGTCGTCTCAACTGGTGAGAAATATAATAATTCATCGCAAGAGATGAAATGAAGTCGCAAAATCGTCATTGTGTGTCAAATGGTCCCACATGACGACTAGGCGAATAGAAACCAATTATCATCGTTCTCAAGGAACGAGAGAGCTGGCTTCAATGAACAATGGCAATGTCAGACCATCAGGTCCGAAAGTCCAAGTGTCCACGTGACGTATATTCATCATATCGCATTTCAGCTAGGATGAACCTCATGCATTTCATTGATCTCTGCGAGCTTTCTCGTGAGCGGTCGCGCAGGGATTCTACATTGCCATGACGTGATGCTCATCAGAATGGCAGCCGCGCTCGTGTCTCTTCATGTTGCTCCTCACACTAAAAGCCTTGCCACAGCCCTTGTGTGGACATCGAAATGGTTTCTCACCGGTGTGACTGTGGCTGTGAATGCGGAGAGAACTCGGGCGTGAGAAAGCCTTGTTGCACGTCGGGCAAATATATCGATCTTGCGACTGGGGAAAGGCGGCTTGGGAAGAAGGGGAGATGTAATGGTGGTGTTGCCACGGGTTTGCGCTGTTTGCTGCTGCCCCAGGCGTAAGTGGGATCGCTATAGGCGGCAAATATGAAGATGGAAGCGGGCGCTGGTAGTACATGCCAGAAGACGTCGGTGCGGAGCTCGGGTGATGAAGATCAGAGAAGTAGGACGTAGGAGTGGATATATGTCCCGGGGATGCGCTGTAAGACGATCCGTATGCGGAGTCACTGTAGGGCGAGACGGATTCAGGATGAGACGAGATGGAATGTTGCGATTGTGGGGGCACTACAATCGCCAATTGGTGTTGTGAAGTCGGGTCAACATTGTTGATCCCTTGAGAGAGATGATATGGTGGCTCGGAGATTGACGAGGCCGACGAATGGCGTGAGGGAGACTTTGGAGCGTCAAAACCGGATCCCGGCCGCAAAGGGGGTGTAGGCGGGAGAATTACTCTAGAATGACTGGCCAGCATTGAAGGGCCACATGCCGCTGAAGGGAGAGATGTCGGCCGACTGGCATCTACCGCAGGTTCCATCGTCATTGGTGCATGCCATTGCTTTTCTTGAGCTGCAAGAGGGAAATTTATAGATTAGCCTGGTGCAGAAAAAAAAAACAGACGGCCAGAAGTTATTCTGCTTACCATGACCATCTTGGGCAACAGCCCGACCAGCAATGTCGCAAAGTAAACTTGATATCGACGGCAGCGAGCACCTGTTGCTGCTCTCTTCCACTGGTGGCGATGGAGGCGGCTGCGGCAATCGCTGTTGCGGAACATAGTTGTTGATACTCTGGCCCGATGAGTACGGGTTGGATGCCAATGCTGAAGCCATAGCTGTATGAGGATAATGCGCACGCGTCTCGTTGTGAGAAAATCCGGATCCAGAGTGTATAGGGTAATTGTTGTGAACGATGCTCGACAATTGCATGTCGCGAGAAAGTGGGTATCTAAAATGACACAAGTCCAACCCGGAAATATCCCAATGGGAAGGGCTAGCTAGAAGAAAGGCAAGAAGAAATATGGGAGAGAGTGCCAGAGAGAAGAGGGGCAGGCTCGCAGGCTCAAAAACCTCAGCACAGCTCAAAAGATCACGATGCGGGATCCAGGCACAGAAGACGCCAGCGACCAACGTTGTGAAACACCACAGCAAATCATCCAGACGAGTACCAGACAGTGCACAAACGAAGAAAGTTCACATCCGTCAGAAATGGGAAAGGTTTCGTTGTGGTGAGGAGCTGTCCTCTGCAGAGACAGCAGCGCTTCACAACCAGAGATAGGCAGTGGAAGGCGGACGTCGGAAGCAGCGTGGGGAAGCAGCGTGCTATTCAATCCTGATCGTCGCCCTTTTTCAAGACTCTCGTGACTTTAATGTCCCCAAACACACTCGAAGACCCTTGGTGGGTCAACGGTCGGACTTCGTCAGACCAAGCCAAGCCGAAGATCCAAAGCTCGACACCGTGGTGCAAGGAGCCACCCAGACTCAATTTCCCCACCGAAACGCCGTTTTTGCGTATCGAGTAAGGGGGGAACCTTGGGCCATCAATCGATGTACCCGGAGATTTCGGAACGAGGCGTGCAGACCGTGCTGCGAGGCTTCCGTCCTAAGGAGGATCGTGGGGTGGACCAACCTCACTATGCAAAGAAGGGCCGACGTGATAAAACCACAAGCAGGTGAGAATACACTTTCGACGCGAACCAGGATGCGCCTGTCAAGTCCGGTGTAAGGCTATCGAATTTGGGGTATATGCAGGGCCGAAGACAAACTGGAATGGATACTTCTGATAATAGGCAGCTACTTCTTTCAGAAGCTCCGAACAAAAATCTCTTGTCGCGAATAACGGGTGTGAAAAGTATCAAGATTCAGGAGCTCCTCTTTTCTCTCACTTCATGGCCAAAAATTTGAGCGCCAGATGCTGCGCGGGCATAACTGGCGCCTCTTTTTTCTTGTAAAAAACTCAGTTGCTCGAACCATATGTCAATTAGGCATCAAGCCGCTCGAAGAAAAGACGGCGGCGGGTCCTGCCGGGGTCTCCCTAATAGTCAGGAAATAAAGTGGACAGGTGGGATAGAGAGGTAGGGAAGTATTGACGAAAGAAAAACGGAGCTACGCAAGGGACCATACGCCAGTGTCTTGTAGCATGACAGCGGGTTGGCCGTCTCGTGCGGTCGCTTTTGAAGCTATTTTTCAGGAACGACCGGCCTATCGCAACGGATCGTCAAGCATTAGAGGAGCAGCCCTTCACGTCAATCATCCTGGGTAGCGTTCGCCCCGTCAAATCAATAGCGCGACCCTAGGGACCCTTGTGTCGAGTTAAGGCGCCATACAAGAACGGAAAGTAGCATCAGTAGCTGGAAAAGGGTCCCCGTCCGACCGCCGGCTGTGCAAGACACGAGGACACAAGCGGACCAGGTATGATGAAGAATCGTCGATGACCATGACATGGGACCCTGAGCCCCAAGAAACACGGGGGAAGACCTCTCGAGGGCCGACCGTGCGGCGAATAGTGGTCAGCGTTGCGGTGACTTTGTTTTTTCGTCTCAGAAGTTTTCACACAATTTCTCGCAGTCAAAATTTTTTTCCGCAGCCGCCGCTAGCCTGTGTATGTATGTGTGTGTGTGGTCCCAGGATCATTATCGTCGTCGTGATCGGTAGTCGGTGGGACGATCTACTGGGGGGCGTCATTTACCTGGTTAAGGACGCCAACCGGCGCCTAGAGCCACGCTGGGGTCGATCTCCGCTCTTCTGGTAGAATGACTGCCGAAAAGCGGGACGAGGACTTTTGTTCATCCACTCTCGCGTCTTTCAAAATGATTCTCCACTCC
Source organism: Xylona heveae TC161 (assembly GCF_001619985.1). Lineage (NCBI taxonomy): Eukaryota > Fungi > Ascomycota > Xylonomycetes > Xylonales > Xylonaceae > Xylona > Xylona heveae. Next base: position 1,070,460 of record NW_017264201.1, on the reverse strand, counting down.
CCTGTCTCGCTTGTTTGGCGTACAGTCCAGCTCCCGAACCCTTTCTGGCGCATTTTCGTACGAAAATCGTTGCCTCGAGTAGCTGTTTGGAGACCGTCTCTGCGGCCGAGCAATTGGTTGGTGGCCCGGGAGGGTGGGCGTCGGGGCGCCGTTGCGCCGCCAAATTTGACATATCATTTTCATTTCATTCGACACGCCCGAAAAAGGTAAAAGGAGGAGGTATCCGTAGAATGAAAAGAACAGCACACTGCTGCCTTGCCGGTCAATGGTTCCAATGGGAGGGCTGACGATCACGCATGCAGCGGCGGGATGGGCCATGCGATATCGTCCATAAGCGTAAACTGTAACCCAGATTTCCGTCACCATATAACATATCCCATGGCTATCGCGCCGTGTTGTGTTAACCAAACCCAATCATGTTTGGGGCGGCGTGCACCTGTAACCTGTGGGGAGCCAGTGGGAAACTGCGCCCCAGAGAGACCGCAGGAGTAAGAATGAGGAGAGTAAGCTCCCTAAACTCTCGAAGCTCTTTAACCGACAGCCCTAGGTTCTCAAGCATATAGTGAAGGGTAAGTGGGAGAAAGAGCCACCCTCTTGATCTACTCAACCCATGTGTTTTGTGTCCGCATCCACCTTTTGATTTGATTTTGCTGTCGAATAAGCGGGCCCAGTCCCTAGATCGTCCAGATGGTGCATTTGAGCTTGATTAGCCAAGTTTGATCCCGTGCCCGGCCAGCATGCAAGCAACTCAGTCCATTGTATTGCGCGCCAGAAGAGGCAGGCAGTTGTTCACTCCACTCTTTGCGACGCTTTCTTCTTTGGATATCTGGCCCAATTTTCTTGACGTGCCGATTTTTCTCCGCCTCGCTCGGTGTGAGAGGGCGAAACAAGCGTGGGTAGATCCACCAAGATCGTTCATCGTAAATAATTTCTACCCGCAAAAAGCGCAACCCCCTGTTATGTGGCAACGCATCATTTCCCTAAGAAATTATCCTTAACCGTGCACAAAACTATCATCGTTCGAACCCCATCCGGCACAGGGACAACATTCGTTCAAAGCAAAGCATCGCAACAAACTGGGTGGCCAGTGATAGGTAGCGTTGCCACCGGTCCAGCCTTGGTACCCTTAGCTGGGTACTTGGGTCCACCAACCTTTGTGATAGTTAGCGGTGATCCACCGCATAACAGTAACCGTAATTGATGTCTTCCACAGCAGTAGTCATGTCAGATTATGCCGAAGTCAACTCTCAAAGAATTCGGAAAGACAGCTAAGCCTTCCAAGCGGGGAGGTAACCGAGCGCGGTGTAAAAGGCTCGTTTAGAGTAGCATCTCCTGGGAAGGAGAATTGCTGACATTGGACATAACTATCACCCGTTTGTCCGATTTGAAGTGACAATAGAGCGCCGTGAGGTTTGTTGGGGCACAAATTGGTGACAGCTGCTGAAACCACACAACCCTCGTGATGCCGACTACAGTACATGCCTTTCCCAAACATCTGCATGTTCAACTTGCTCTAAGTGACTCCCTGCATGGCTGCTGATCGGCTCATACTTTTGCAAAAAAGTTGTGGCTTAATATTTCACAGAGTGGGGTATTGCAGGTAATGGCAGTACTCCGTAAGAAGATCATGCTGCTATGAGAAGAGCCGTCATCTCATATGCGCTGTCACTGCTGCGGCAAAGCACGTTTGGCGTAGCTTAAGACCCCCATACGGAGATCGCCCACTGTGGACATGGCCGTGTCCCCTCGGTCGATGCATGATCGGCGCCCCCTGACGCGCAAATTCGAGAACGATGCACACCACGACCGAGGGACGCACCAGTATCCGAATAGGACCATTCCGGTCGAAAATAGCAATGTCAGGGTACTGGTAGTGGACAATCAACCGCCCAGAGATTTTAATATTTGAGACTTGCACACGTTATGGTTCGTAATTTGGTTGACTATGCATAGTACTTCAAAGTCGATCCAACAACAAATTTAGCAAAATTTGCTTATCTCTGCCGAGAAAGAAAAAATAAAAAGGCGGATTTCAGACACTGTGGATGATTAGAGTGGGATTTCGTCATAGAGGCTCAGAGATCCATTAAAATTGCAGCGTCAGCGTGCCTAACGAGTTGTTTAGGTAGATTTTGAGAGCCACACAAGGCTGCCTCAGGTATCGAAATTCTTCAAAAGCATTTTAGTAGCAGATGATCAACAAGAGTTTGTAAAGGATTCCGTCATAGTGTGGACACCTTCTTTCCCAGTCTCATTTGGATGGTACTAATGGAAGCCCCTCATTTCAAATGTTTCGCGGAGAAATCACCGGATCATCTGATGGAAAAAAGGGGGGCGATCAAATGGTTAACTGGAGGCCCTTTTGGGGCTTTGTTGGTCTCAAAGCACGGTGACATGTGCGTACTCCGTACAGAGGATTTGGCGGCCCGTCCAGGGGATGGAAAAGTGCGAGAATGCGGAAGGTATCGACTGGGTCCGGCACTTGGAAGCGCGAAAATACACCGCTTCTCTGTGCCGGTTCCTTTGGTTTGATGGGTAGCGTGCACTCTAAGTGGAATCTCTTCTGTCGTGCCGCTCCCCGCCCTCTGGGAAAATGGATTTCCCGCGCACTCCAAACCGATTTCGCTCAACCTTTTGCGCGCTTTCATGAATTCCTCACCGTCAGACAGATTGTTGAATATATTGGACTTGACCCCTCGAGAATAGCAATGCAGCGATTCGGCCACGGGGGAACGCGCGGTTTGAGCTCATGACTTTCTCCCCCAAACGATAAGGACTCATCTAAAAGGAGTGTCGGCATTTCACTCTTATCCAGACGTTTTTGATTGAGCTGATGGCGATGAAGCTGGAGTATGACCTTTGAAGCTACCCGTAGGACGAAAAGCCCGGCCTCTCGTAGGTTGTTCTCTTTTGGGCGTCGTGCAGGACTCGCTGGCGGGTCTGCCCCCGATCCACACTCTGCAGTTAATCTATTTGGCGATCTAAACAAAGATTAAGCCGAAGTACGAGCGCTCTGGGTACAAGAAAGAGAGTGGAAATCGGGTGTTTTCACTTTCGTGCATGATCTGAATGGAAGACCCTGGCCTCTTACGGCGGCTGGCTCAGGAACCTATCTGAGACCGGTATGGTTGGCTGATTAGTCCATCAACTCCTCTCCTTCGCACCCGTTCAAAGATTTGCGTCAGGGAACAGGGGAACTCTGCCAACGGCGCAGTGTCCCTAGAAGTTGGGCGATTGAACTCAACATACATGTCTGCCAGCGTCTTGTGCGCCACGACCGGAGACCCGCTGGAGGCCACCATAGACGGTTCACCGATAGAATAAGAGAATTCTGGCACGATCACTAAATCCACTCCTCTGTTGACATCTTTTCGCTTCGTAATTTAACCTCCTCAACGCAAGCGTGATCATAACAACTTTGAGAAAATCATTATGGAAATGAGGGGCTTAGGGCAACCAGGATGTTCATGGAGTAATACCTGCAAACCATGAACCCTGGCCCCAAACCGTACCGTAAATGCAGAACGGCGGTTTCATGTCAAGCAATATCAGAACACGGCGCAGAAGTTATACGTAAACCAAAGCTTATGCACGTTCAGGGAGAGCGGTGGCCGTGCCACGAAATGTCCCAGGGAGAGGATGCGGTAATGGTGCAGCGGGCTTACCCCATAGATGGCGTGTCTTAATCGTGTAAATCGGCTATACGACCGAAACGACAAGGCGGATCCACGCCCAAGCGTGGCCGCCGGCGCTGATCTTCCCCACCGGATCAGACCATAATATCATCATTGCCATCTTGGCCCTTCTCTAGCTTTACTTTCGTGTGGATAATAATGCCAGGTGTTCTTGCGCACACGCCCCCTGTAACCAGTCGCAGCCATATCCGCCTTCTTCACCGTGTCACAAATATGCGGCATCTCGCGTCTTCGTCGCGTGGGTAAGGTTACTCAAAACCACTTCTGTGGAAGTTTAGCTCCAGTCAATATGCCGTCTTGCTTTTCGCTCGAAGAACCACGGAGAGAAAAGGAAAAAAAAAAAAAAAAAAAAAAGGCGTTAAAATACGTTGTGGATACATTTTGCAATCTTTCGGCCCTGGTCGGCATTTGATGTTTACCTGCCGCAAATATACCGGAGTAGACGATTAGCAACAATGCACCAAAGCCGCTTACTGCAGGTTACTCCGTATCTATCGATAATTTCCCAAGTAAGTTAATGGGTCTCAACTCGAAAGCTATCCGTAGTAGGTAAGTCAACCATTGCTGCTCCGGTGAGATGTGGATGACCAATGTGGTTGCGCTCAGTTGTCCCAGGCGACAACATGGTGTTTGATCGCTGCTGGACAAGAACACGTTCCCCGCTATCACGATATGTAATTAAATTGACGTATCGCACTATTGGCGTTGCCAAAATCTAATGATGCGAAATGAGAGTTCTAGTTAAAAGTCATTTCTTTCATTTCGGATTTGGATTTCCTCCCGCTTGATTTGGTTGGATGAGCAGGGTTGGCGTTACTTCGGCGTCTGCACCGTCGTTCGCTTTTCCCAGCCAAACACATCCTAGTCGGGTGGTCTGGCCTGAGGCCTGGCAGAGAAATGCACGCTCGTGCTTGATGCAGATATGTAGTTGGTAAAAGTTGAGCCATTCGGCGAGATGTATTTCCTTAGTCTCTCCCCGGCTACATTCACCGGAGTGAGCTCCAAGGCCAATGCTCCGGCCAACCGGCATTTTTCTTCCTCCCCTTCTTCGAGCCTCCCCCAGCAAAGACGTTTGCGATGTGTCCGGAGCCTTTTCTGCGATCGCAGTGGACGCGACTCGAGCTTTCAATGGAAGATTGATGGTGCCGGTTCCGGGAGGAAAACAGGGTAACGAAGCTCTTCCCTGACTTGCCAGATCTCGAATCCGAATGAATTCATGGAGTTTCCTATCAGCCTTTCCTGCGCGGGTTTATGTTTTTCCTTGCGCTGCTTTTTTTTTGTACGCGTACTCGCTCTTCTTGCGCTTATCATTCTGCTCTTCTTTTGAAATTGCCGTCTTCCACTAAAGCGATATGAATCATCAAGATTCGCTGCTGTCTTAATTAATCTCACAGGGGCTTTTTCGAAGAGCCGAAATCGCGGCTAGTATTACGCTGTGACCTTGAGCGGGACGAGGATGAAGGGGAAGGTTCAAAGACCCTTTGGAGCATCTTTCCTTCACCGCCAGCAAAGGGTCTCATCCATGTCCACGAGCTATATAGCCAAGCGATGGCGTGTTATTCATAAAATTGACACACAGAAAATATCCAGGGCCTTCCGAGATTCGGTTGACTAGGCGTGAGAAAAGAAACCCAAATTTGCTGAATTCCACAACGGTCAGGGGCAGGGGTTTCCCAGCGGTAGAATCCTGCGCCCGATGTGTAAGGGTATTGGTCTCTTTTCCCCAGCTGTCGGTTTGTACCAGTCCGCTCTTCCTTGTCGACGCTTGGTGAATGACGGCCAAGAACTTTCGTTGCAGATCATACTCTGCCAATCCCAGTTCTTAGAGCTAGGACGTCCTGGGATTGCGAGGATGCACAGGGACCTTAGCCTTGGAAGTAACAGGAACTCAAAATAGGAACTCAAATATCCAGTTTTGCTTCTGAGGGTTGTCTGCGAAACTAACGAGTCGACAGAGCTTGATGTGTGGCTCGATCCTATCTCTCGGTGTCATGAGTTGTCTTGCAATGGCCGGAAGTTCATATCCATACCCATGATCCTGTAGTAAACTGCCCGACGTCAATGAGTTCTAAAGGCCCGTTGGATTCTTCAAGGGTGAAGTCTACCAAATTCGCCAGATAAAAGATTTGAAACGTAGCTTCACGGGATAATCGCGGTCAGTGCTGTCCGTTCATGGATTGCTTCCAATTCATTCCCTGACGGAAAGAGGTCGTGCATCAACAAGCATCAATCCTGTCTTGAGTCTTCGGAGACGGGAATACCTTTCTTTCGCCTTCGCTGGGCGGCAGCCGCGCTCAGTAATAATTCTTGTTCAAGGCATCAATGCATTTGGATGGGGCGATCCACTTACTTGCGTCGGACTTCATATATCTTCACTACGTGGCATGTAATAGAATTGCGTAAGCTCCAGACCTGGGATAACAAACCGTTTCCTGAATCACAGCAACGAAGACCTCAAGCTAGAATTGCAAAGAAACTTTATTGGTTGTATGGATGTTGTAGGACCCCTCTCTTTAATTTGTTAACCGTGGCAAGATGTTGCAAAACTTCACGAGATAAGATTGATGCCCACATTATCCTTGTATCAGTTGTTGCTGTTCCAAAATGACGACAATGCGGGCGGGCCCGGAAGCGGATCACGACGAGGAAGAAGAAGGTTCATTCCACAATGGGACTATTTTTCGGAACATATTGCATCCTGGAGACGAATCCGCATTAAGTATGCACCAAATACAACGGCTCAATACCGCCAGGATACTTTGCGGGATATGATTTCAGCAAGCAGGGCTAGAACGCTGCGGCAAATATTCATTGAGGAGGAGCGATTTATGATGCAAAATCGACTCTTGCCCGCCTGCTTCTCCCACGTACTTGACCAAGTATGAGGCGTGGTGTTACCTTGATCCCGTTAAGGAAGATGATCTGATAATCAGACATTTTGGACCGAGCACAAAGAAACAAGACCTCAATAACCCGTCCTGCAATAATGCCTTAGTGACGAGATGAAGTGTGAAAACTTAACTAGCCACGGTTGGTCTACAAGCGAGCATAATTTACGACCTCTTTTACTGTCCAACGCGCTGTGAAAAGAGCAGTCAGTTTTGGCTTGAGGCGGACTGGATAAGTTTGTTTTTGCTCCTTGATGACCTTTCGGTTCTGCAATAATCCAATCGTTTTGCAATCTGAGAATGTTCACTTCAAATGTACAGAATGATCACTAATCCGTGGAAGCTTACTGTATTTATTATACATATTTATTAGGCTGCTTCGCGGGCCATTTCTTTTTATTTCTGGGATAACGAAATCGGTAAGACACGCATCCAAGTGGAGATTCGTGCTTCATTCGCATTCTTTAAGCGTGTGTAGATATGAAATAATGTATGAAATGTTAGCCCCAAAGTGGAGTGCTGGTAAGTGAGATCACAGGAAGACGAATAGTAGAATATAAAAGGAATGGATATCGAGAATAGAAACAATGTGACGACGGAAAAATCTCAAGTAAGAATGAACGCCACAAATGCAAGTCAGCCCTGAATATTGATAGATGATAGAAGCTCCTCTGAGAAGTGAAGACAGCTAGTAGAGAATAATAAAATTGAGAATGCACACAAAAAGCGTGTGTGAGACGGGGCTGAGGGTGAAGCACAGTGTAGAGGACTAAGGGAGCTGAGATTAAAGCGGGCAAGAGGAACAACGTATTATCAGTTTCGAAAAAGTGCTGCCGACGAAGCACATGATGGGTTATGCTCCTGGTAGAGCGACCAACATTTCTCATTAGGGATCTTTCAGTGTTGTTCAGGTTCTGCCGCATAGAATTAGAATAAAAGTAAAATTTTGGGTAGTAATGCAAATGGGGATTGAGAGTTCGTAACATCATAAACTTGCAATATAGAAAAGGGAGGGGGAAGACGAGAAGCTCCATGACAAGAATACTACGTTGCGTTATCGGCCAGGTTCTTCTCATTGACAACTGCTTTCGTCTCTTGTGCAGGAGGCTTTTCAATCTCGTCGCTGTCGATTGACCTGACTCGCTCTAGCGGATGCATGGTGATAGGTGGACTTGCGATTCGCGTGGAAGAGGAGCGGTGACGATTTCCTTCTTGCCAAGCGATAAAATCTCTTGAGCTCCAACTTGCACGATGGACACGTCCACCGTAAGGGACTGTAGTGAATGAGCGCTGACTCTGAAGACTATGTGAGCGACTAGGCCGGGTCTTGGGGGGTTGAGAAGATTCCAGGGACGTAGGATCTTCAGGGAAACTCGCGATGACATCGTCCTCCTCATCTTCAATCTTAGGACATCGACGGAATGAAGTGACGTTGAAGTAAGGTTCCTTTGGCTCCTCTGGTGGTGGCGGCGGAGGAGGAGGAGGAGGAAGGTCATCGGCGGCTTTGTTGATGTGTTTGAAGTATTTCTCGCGCAGAGGTGTCCAGCTCTTGGGCTTGAAGGTAGCTCGATTTCTGGAGAGGGACATGGAGCTGGAGAAAGCCCCAACGGCAATGGAGATGAGTAAAAGAACAACCAAGATCCCCTGGATGACGATGATGACAATACCAATGGCAGTCGTGGTAATGCGGCCGAGATTGAAGCGTATGTCAAAAGCCGCGGACAGCGCGACAGTGAGAACCTTGCTGAAGCCCAAGAAGTAAACCATGAGTGCGTTCAAGCGCGTTGCCTCAAATGGCCGCAACGTGATAATAGCAATCAGTGCGATGGTCTCGACTGCCAGCAAGCCGAAAACTTGTACCATCGGGTGCCCAGCAGCTCCCCCATAAAAGCACGCCCGCACAAATTCGTAGAGGAGCCAGGCAGCAAAGAACCACCACCTTGTCCTCCGAAACCGAGATGCAAGCCAGCCAAATTTTCTGATATAATCTTCATCATGATGTATGTCGGTGCCTTGTGACTCGCCCTTCACTTGTTGAACGCTCCACCACGGTATCGACCCGGCAAATACTTTATGAGAGTTCTCCGTCTCTTTGCCATTTTTCAGGCTGACGCCATACCAAGGAATAATCTTCCAGACCCGCTTTCTTTCAAAATTGAGTCTATCGGGACCTGCGTGGTAGTTGCCACGGCGGAGCCGATAATATATCGCGAATACCGCAATGGCGAACATTCCGACAAAATAGATGACGAAGAGAATGGCTGCAATGGCGGTGACGCCAGGGGAGCCTCTGTAGGTGAATTGGAACATCGTCAGGAACATCATCATGAAGAAGCCAATAAAGAAGGCTCGCAAAACGGCAGCGACAGTAAATTCAATCCAGTGTCGCTTGTAAGTGCCTAGTCGATCCTTTCTCACGAGCTTGATAGCCGTTAGCGCCTCCAACAACCACCGAAAGCTTGCAAATGCTGCCGCTATGACCGCAATGAGCACGAGGAACCAGAGAAACCCAGTTATGAACGCATTTGAGGCCGGGATGTTCTCTGGTGCCAAAGTCCCGGCGAACCCAGAATAATTGCCAGGAAGGGGAAGACCCTCACGAACCGCATCTCCGTACCATGAACGCTCGGTTTCGTTGTGCGTCGCGCGCCGGTAAATATTGGAAAGAGACCGCCCATAGATTTCACGGATGGAGTAACCACCGCCAACGTCGTTGGTTGTGTAGCCAGCGCCGGCTGCTCCAACTGAGAGTGTGCTGCCGAGGTTCGAACCGGTCAATTTCTCAACCGCATTTTGCATATGGTTTGAATAGATCATGCCGCCCGCCCACGCAAAATTGCTCCACCAAGCCGGCAGCACACTGGGCCAATTGACCGATAAGGCACCAGTGAAAAACACATGATGAAGAACAGCGAAGACGACAAAAACGGAAAGGGAATGAGCATAATGTTTCCGCATTGTTGGGATGTCGTCTCCGTATGCGGCAGTTGCAAAGGAGGCAACAATGGCAATCAAAGTAAAGATACCCATCACAGTGCCCACAGCGCTGGGATGAGAAAAGGTCGCGCCATTTGTGACGACTGCAGAATAGCAGCCCACCTCCGATTCTGTCGAATTTGCAAAGATGCGAAGCAGAGCTTGCCCTTCAAAATCCGGTATGGTGAGAGCGATGGCTACTGCATGTGAGTAAAATCGTCTGTCATTTTATCCATAGAGATTGCACGTACAAGGAATGCCTGCAACGTCTGACGGCGAAACTGGAATGATACCGCTGGCTTCAATTGGAACGCTAGCATTCATAGGACAAAGACTGAAGATTGTTAGTTACTGCGAGATACTTTATAAATTAGGCGAAAAAGATCGCACCTGGCGATATTAGCATCACAGGGATTGAATGTCAAGGTAAATCGGCTCTCGCCGTATGCGAACACGCCAATATACACTGGACCAATGTTAGCACACGTCTATGATTATAAAATGGTGGTTTAGGTACTTACTCATGAGAGACTCATTCTTGACATTGGTATTTCCTCGGAGGTGAAATACGACAGTCATGTTATCTTTATAGTAGGCAGCATCGAATCGAGTCACGTTAATGAGACTGTCTCCCAAACAGTCACCATAATCGCCCGTGTAGAGAGCCGGCCGCCTCGCATCATCAAGGTAGACCGTATTGCCAGAATCATCGACGGTTTGGACATATCTCGTATCACTCGCAGCAAGGACCGGTCGATGCAGCATGAGAAGGACGAGGAAAAATGATAAGAACTTGGCGCATAGGACGCCAGAAGTCCGTCGGGATGCCATTCAGCCAGATATTTGGCCTGAGCCAAAGGAAGTTGGAGGTCTATCGGGTAATACGCAAGCCTATCTGAGGATTTCTTTTCTTAGCTTTGTCGATTTCCGGTCTACATTCAACCACCTGTCCTCGCTGTCAGTGCGAGAGAGCGTTGGGCGACTTTTGGAAGCTGCCTTCACCGGCTCGAATGGCCTCAACAAAGCTCAAAGAGCTTGGCGAAGACGACCACAGCGGACGATGGACAATATCGTGTCGCGAGCGCTGCAGCAGATTGATAGAGCACAGAGAGTTGAAAGGAGCGGGTATGTGCTCGGCCCACCCTCAGTGAGGTAAGCGGCGGCAGCACGTCACGAATCGCCGAAAGATTCAAGGTGTGAGAGCATCCATCGTGGCTTGACAAATTGATGGGTAAAGTGTGAGTGAAGGCCAAGTGAGAAAATTATCGGAACGAAAGGATTAGGTTCAAGAGGACAAAGAATGAATAGATACAGCCTGTAATGTGGTCTGTTCTAAGGAGACAACGAGAGGAGATCGGTGAGCGATGTTGAAGAGGTGAATGAGAGAAGCGACTATGGTCTACAGGGCTACTTCGGGTGTGCCGATCTGTCCGCGAGCAGGGAAACGGGGCTTGGGCTGAATGAAGAAGGACAAGAAAAGCTCAAGGCGCTTAGAGAGCCAGCCACTCAAGTACCTGCAAGCCGCCAAGGACTCTTTGCTTGCTGTGCATGCGCGCTGATTATTATTATCTATTGAGTCGGTGTCAAGGTCACTTTGCCGGTGCATGGACGTGCATTCGTATTAGCTAACAGCACCGTCTGCGAGTCATTCAAGGCCTAAAACCCCCCTTTTCCCTATGATGCCTCGTGGAAAATGACCATTACTATTTGAAATGAACAATAATGGCCTATAGTAAATGAGACCAGGCCAGCGCATTACCATCATCATCATCTCATGAGCTATCATTATTAATGGCATGGGCATTGCCAGCTAAAATGTACGGTGAATGCGCTGGTAAGACGACCGGACCCGCTAGGGTAGAGACGAACGTGGGCCCAGGTGAAGTTGCCGAGGAGTGGCTGGAACCGAGGGGAAGCAAAATAGGCTTTTCCCGTCCGACTCAAGGTTCCACCCGCTCTCGAAGCTAAAGATACGGGATGACGGCGAGGAGAAGGGGCAGGCTTACTCCGTAAGGTATTTCGCGCAGAGGACCGTAAGATACACTGGTAAGACAGTCGTTCTTGATCATTACTAGTAGAATGCCATGTTGTGATAAGCTGACCACACAAATAAGAATATCCTTTTTGGAATTCTGAACTGCTCATGCGGCCCATGATACGCGATGCCGTCACGGGCCCACTGAGCGATAGCTTACACACGGGCCCAATTGCTTGGCGATCGAATACACAAGGTATCGATACTTTATCTAACACTCGAAACATGGTACGTTTAAAGTACCAATACTATAGATCTGAGCTTCCGTCGATCGCTGGACCAACGAGATGATGCATTGGACTGAATAAACTTTACACATGGCCAGAACCCTAACACTTCTCCGCTGTTTCCCATCTTAGTAAACTGAATCGGAAAAGATGAGCAATACTGACTCGGCCACCCTCGTTACTTATACCTTGACACATGTTTAAAGTTGTTGTAGTTTATGCGCGTGTGGATACAGTTATGCCTTATCGTGGCTCTGTACTGGGAAACCCGCTGTTCCGGTTAAACCAACTCTAGTGGTCCCTCAGGACTTGCACTTTACGGAGCATCCAGAGGTTCCTTCGCTTACGGATGAATCTGAAGGCACTCCCACCCCTCGCACCAAACGCAAATAACCATACCACACAACGACTGGAACATCGTCCGTTCGGCCTTTCTTTCATTCTTGTTCGTCCATTTCTTCATCTCTTGACATGGTGAGATCATTAATTCTTCGGCCAAGAGATCTTGATAAGAGTATGCTCAAGTTTTTGGGAATGAAAATAAGACTCTTGCTTGAAAATCTATATTCTAGAATGACCTATGTACGGACAAATTGATCCACAAAGTGGTCCCGAGAGCCACAATGAGGAGAATGATCAAATACTCTCTACAATACTTGTTTCAAGCATCAAGTTTCAGTCTTTCCAACAGTGTATCAATCTTACCAAGTAGGATACGGTAATTCTGAGCATCTGTCGAAAATTCATCCCCAGTGACCTGCCCATCGAGCGTCCTCAAAACGCCACTGAAATCAAAGGCATTGGCCCCTTCAGAAGTGAGATCTGGCTTCTTTGGTTCTTGAGAGGTATCATCTGGGCCCTTGAGGTCTACCCCTTCGTCATCGGGCAATTTGAAGTCAGGGTTCTGGGCCGCAACCAGATCCGATTCATCGCCAGCCGTTGCATCAATCATCTCGTCAATTCCAGAGTCTTCAAATCGTAGTCTGAAACGTTCAGAAAGATAGTATCGAATACTGAAACACAAAGTCAGTAACCCATCATCCAAAATACCAAACATGCAAATAGACATACTCATCCAACAATTCGATACTGTCCGTCTCCTGTCTCGCTTTGATTCGCGCTGCACTTTCGCGGATAAGCTCTGCGAATTCCTCCTCGTCGATGTAGTACTCTAGCCTATATGCTAAATATCTGGCGGCAAACTCTTCCAACCGATGGACACGGGTCAGCCACCCTGCCCGAATCACATCGTAGATGTCAATTTCTGGCTCGGTCTCGTTCGACATCCCTCGGGGATTATCAGACTCAACAACGGTCATTGTTCCGTTTCCGAGTGTGCTGATAACTGTTGCTGCTTTGACCTTGAGCTTCTCGAGGAAAAGTTGGTCCGCTGCAAAAAGCACATCGATTGCTAAATCCAGGGGGAACTCGGCCTTTTCCGTATAAATAAAATATAATACAATCTCTAATACCTCCGGTGAGCAGTCGATTGGTATTATCTGCAGATGGGACGTATCTTGTGCCTCCCGAAATGTGGACGAAAACATTGCAGAAAAGAAGTCAGATCTGAGAAGCATCGCACGATGAACGGGAAATAGAGTCGATGTTCGCGGATATGAATGGTGCTCCGGTGGTGGCGAAGGGTCCCTTACGGGACCCACAGGAATGCCATTCAGTGGGCCATCGGTGGTCCGAACCTTTTGTTCTGGGCCAACACTTTCGATATTCCCGTCAAGCTCTTCTTCATCGGTATCGACATCGGCGTCTGCTCGAAGAAGAACATCTGCAAATATGGCATTGTCGCGATCCCAACGGACATCATCTGCGTTTCTGGTATTGGTGACCACCTTGTGCTTGAGCACGTGTTCTCTGAACCACTCTTCAAGCTGGTCACGTCCTCGGGTCACTTCCTCCGTACGGCGTTGGCGAGCCAGACGCCTGTCTCCACCGCCCAAGATGTTATCCAACAAGGTTTCAAGCCCAAGTTGCTTGCTTAGCTTGTCGATTCCTGCCACCAGTGTCTTCTCTTCCTCATCGCTTTCACAAATGCCACTCAGATCCAGCGGAATCTCTCCGAGATAAAGATATCGAATCACGATATCAAACGCAAGCGGAGGGATAGCACTAGACAGCTTCCAGCCATTCGATTCAGGTGTACTTGCAAGCTTGTTCCTGAAATATGGGGAGCGCGCGGACAAGATGAACTTATGAAGATTGAGCGCACCGCCTGATGTGCTTAGTGTGATGTCAGACGTCTTTGGGTGAGTTCTGATCAAGAGCGACGTGATATGGGAGGCCAATGGCTGCAATGGATCCGTGGACTTGGAATAATCGTATTTGAGTAACAGATTTCGTATCCGATCGTTTAATGCATTGTAGAGACATCGCTCGCCTTGAAATGTATCTCGCTCGCATAAAGCGCCAGATTCCAGAAGCAGCTGCACAACTTCATAATGACCGCAGAGACTTGCCTGGGCACACAAAGTCAGAATTGAGATCGAAAGTCACATATTGATGTAGATATTTGACGAAGGGTCTTGGAGGTCGGATAAGCATCCTAAACCCCGCAGTCTGCGATTGTCATTGGATGAATCTTTCCTCAGCTCCCCCGCTCAATGATAGCATCGTTTCTCGACCTGCGTGATGGGCATCTGACTGCCTTACAGACGGTGCTGCAAAATGGTGCAAACATTACAGAAAATACGGCATTATGGCCCGCACTTACGAGAATTAGGGGGGAATAATCATATTCATCCCTCGCATTTATATTTACACCATCTGTGATGAGTTCTTGGCAGCGCTTGAGGTCTCCACGCCGACAAGCTCCACACATTTCCTGGAACCCTTTGCTGACATCGAGCGGATTCTCATCTTTTAATCGGCCATTGGAAATCTCGCGTTTCTCCGCATGGAGAGTGGCCTCTAATTCATATTTCTTGAGGACCATTTAGACTGAACTTTGACACGCTGACCCGCAGCGAAAGTCAAATGCAATATTTCAACAGAAAAAATTAAATAAATCAATAATGCCGAATAAAAATATGACTTGAAGATAGCGAAACAATGTAATAGCTGGTCAATTGACCCGGCATATGATGTTCCTCCATGTACGTAAGGTAAGTCATGCTCTCTGAAGTCGTCAGGCAAGTGGCGGATTCGCTTGTCTTATCGATAACTGCACGTGACTTAATTTTCTCGCTATGACGGGATAGATGTAGTTGCCGTGTCAACGAGGCGGCATGAAAATAGCTGGGGTCCCGTTCACTTTCGGCTCACTTGTTGATCTCATCTGGTTAACGTAACTTACCGTATTTGCAACACGACAGTCGACTTGCTACTAACCTAACAGCTTCAATTCATCAATCCACCTCCTTTCAGTTGGTCTGTTCATGGAATAGACAATACTTGCTCTGCAAATTGATAAGAGTAACGTCGGTTCCTTGTCCAGGCACAAGGAAGCTCAGAGGTCACCATGGGTGACAGCGATCAGTATGAGATTCTCGAGAAAATCGGTAAGTGGTGCTTCCGTATGCATATATATACATGAATGAAACAGATATTGACTTCTCGCAAGGCCATGGCTCTTTTGGGATCATCAGAAAGGTCAAGCGAAAAACGGATGGCTACGTATGTTATAGCAAGCTTTAATCCAAAACGAAGACCCAACTCACACTTCGTCACAGGTCCTCTGCCGAAAAGAGATCAGCTACACACGCATGTCCCAGAAGGAGCGAGAACAGCTTCATGCAGAGTTTTCCATTTTGAGTTCTCTTCGTCATCCGAACATCGTCGCCTACTATCACCGGGAGCATCTCAAATCCAGTCAAGACCTTCATCTGTACATGGAATACTGCGGCAATGGCGATCTGGGCAGAGTCATCAAGACGCTCAAAGCAAATAACCAATTTGCGGAGGAACCCTTCGTCTGGAGTATCTTTACGCAGCTTGTCACGGCTCTCTACCGATGCCACTATGGCATTGATCCCCCCGAGGTTGCAAAGAACGTCCTTGGTCCGAGTAGCTCAAAACCCACCGCATTGAAAAGCAAAGCAGGGCAAATCATGATCCTCCATCGAGATCTCAAGCCAGAGAATGGTAAGACATTTGCACTCGCAGAAAAACTGGATGGAGCTAACGATTTGCAGTCTTTCTCGGCGAAAACAACTCGGTCAAACTCGGCGATTTTGGTCTCTCCAAAATCCTTGCTTCGCATGATTTCGCATCCACGTATGTTGGCACCCCGTTCTACATGTCGCCCGAGATATGTGCAGCAGAGCGATACACACTCCACTCCGACTTATGGTCACTTGGATGCATCATTTATGAACTTTGTGCTCGAGAACCTCCGTTCAACGCCAAGACACATTTTGACTTGGTTCAAAAAATCAAAATCGGCAAGATCGAGTCATTGCCACCAATCTATTCCAAGGAACTTCAATCAGTCATCCGCGACTGCCTTCAAGTTAATCCCTTGCGACGGCCCGACACGTGGCAGCTGCTCGATCTACCCATGGTCAAAATCATTCGAAAGGAAAGAGAAATTGTCGATCTTGGGAAGATACTTAAGACAAAGGAAGAGAGCGCTGGACAGAAGTTGAAAGAGGCGGAAGACAGGGTTGCGCGATTGCAACAAGATCAAGACCAGTTCAAGGCTGACATCGAAGCGAGCCTCCGCCGGGAATGGGAGGTTCGAGCGAGGCTCGAAATCGACCGACAAGTTCAGTTGGAACTGGAGAGACTGCGTAAAGCCTTTGGTCAGGAAGTTTCCGAACGAGTTGAATCAGAGCTCTCCGCACGGTTGCAGGCCATGACGCAGACCAGCAACGACGCAACAAATACAGCAGCTGAAGTCCTTCCCGAGTCCATTCCGCAGTCCTCTGTTAGCACAAATAGCGACGTTGATTTCCCATCCATGACTGATCTCAGCGAATTATCTCTGGAGTCACCAAATGCATCTAAGTCGGACGCAAATAAGAAGAGCAACTCCAGAACTCCCTTCTCACGGTCGCGAACCATGTTTGTCGGATCGCCTGCCGATGTGGCAATGGCTGATCCGTCTCCGATCTCCATCGCATCTTTGTCACTATCCCCCCGCCGAACAACTGGCAATGGCAAGGGCCGGAATATTTTTGCTGCAGCTGCAGAGAAGAAATGGGAACCAATGACATATTCTGACGACGAGGATGATGATGATGAAGACGACGAAGTTCCAGCACTTAATTCTCCAGTTGCGCACAAATCCCAGGGACGAAACGATCCATTCAAAGTTCCTTCCTCGGGTGCTTCCCGACCAGCGATGCTCCGCCAGAAGACCGCCCCAATGCGAAATATCGGTGCGCCTCAGCCCAGCCTGTTTGCCAAGACGCTTTCCGATTCGCCCTCTCGTCAATCTGTGTACGGCGGAGAGAAATCTATCCCATTGTCACCTAGTCGCCGTCAGACCAAGATCTCTGCGCCCACTGGAGCCGGCCGTGTCAATGGTTCTGGATCACCTATCAGCCATCGAGTCCAGCAGGGCAAACTCAAAAGCGGAATTCCCAGCGCTGTGGGCAGCAAACCGTCTGGTCATGGCGGCGAGGAGATGCGCAAAGCTGCCATGCATCGCAACATGGGCGGAAGGACGCTCGTCGAACTTGCTCAGGCAAGAGCTGGCGGTAGAAGCGCAGAGGAGGCCATTGCAAATGGCGAAAAGAAGGCGAATCGACCCACGACGCTGTCCGGCCCTGGCCTAGATGTCAAATACGCAACGAAAATGGCGGATAAAGACAAAGAAGTTGCTGTCTGGGACCCTGAGAGGGACGATATGCCCAGCCCATTTCTGAAACGAGGAGTAAGGCAATCAGCTTTTGGCGCTGCAGCCCTTCGAAAAGCTTAGTATTCCTTTCCAGCTGGAAAAAGCCCTGTGTGCTTCCAGCACCGAGTCACTCCCAGATAGTGGCTAAAATCAACTTGACGCGAACAAGGAATAAGGACCGGGAATGATATTCTGGCGTTGATAATTGCTATGGATATGGAGCATGGCGTTTCTCTCTTCTGTATTTTCCCCATGTCGCTCCTTCAATCATGCTTGAACTTTCAGAATACTCTCCGAATTGCGGCCGGAGGCTCCACATCGTCATCGTCTCCATCCACTGGAGCCTTAACTCTCCTCTCGCCACTCCGTCTCGACGGTGAAACGCGAAGACTGCTTCACCTTTGCTATTTCTCTCATACTGCATTTCAGCGATCTTAGGGGAAATCTGGCCGTTTTCACCTCGCTCTTTCTTTTTCTTTTTCTTTTTTTCCCCCCTCTTCCCTCCTCTCTTCTCTTTTTCCACATTGGCCTTTTTCTTCCTCTACTTTTCCCAAAGTTTTTCCAAAGCTCTTTCTCTCGTTCTCGGACTTGGAAAATGACAACCAGCAAGCAACTCTAAACGGCCCCGAATGGCGCGAATGGTGTGAATGGCGCTCATCTCATCTTTCTATTCATACTTTTTTTTCTTTCCTTTTCCCTTTTCTTTTGTGCCTTTTCGCGCTATGAAGGGATTGTAATTAACCTTTGCCTCATTGCATTAACTAAAACTTCTCCGCTTTCCCTTTTCTCTCTGTTCTTCTTTTTCTTTTTCTATTTCTTCTTTTTTTCAACCTCTTCTTTTTCCCTTTTTCCTTCTCTCCCTTTTTCTCTCTCACAATTACTTCCTGGCGTCACGATTCACATTTTTTTTTCTCTTGTGGCCACGAATCTCCGGTCTTTGAAAAGCAAACATGTCCTCGTGTCTCCTTTGTCTCGAAATTCGAGATTGAGAGATTGAGATTGCTTTTTTCTGATGCAAAGCACATAAAAACATTTGTGTACTTTGCCTTATCGATGTTGGATCAAATGGATCTCTTACCATCATAAACACCGGTTTTCTCTTTCTTCACTTTGAATCTTCCTCCCCTTCGGCATGGGAGAAATGATAATGTACATTACTTTTTTTAAAGGAAAGATTTTTTTAATTCATTTTCTCACACCATAATGGATTTGATTCTGGTCGACTTTGTGGATTTTGTGGGACGAGAGAAGTTGTAAGCTTCTATTGCTTGTTGGTGTTGTGTATCATGTACGTGTATCATCCGGCTTCTATTACATCTGATTCGGGGCAAGATGAAGTCTGAGGTCCGGGAGGATAGGGCTGGAGAAGGTATCAAATGCTTTCACATCAGTTACGACGCACAGGCAGCTTGATATCAAGCACCAGTAATCGGCGAGTGAAGCTTTGAGGAATGGTCGCGAGAATAGCACGGGCACACGGCGATGAACATATTCCAAGATATATCATGAACAGCATAATCCCAATGAGCCATAACGATTTCACGCTAGACGGGGCCAAATTGATGTACAATGACGCCTATGGATTGCTTGCATTCCACCATTTCATTCTCATTCTTACGAGAACGGCCGGCAGTCCCATCCCAGAGTGAAAAGCGAATAGATGTCCATCAAATAAAAAAAGCATTCATGTAACTCTATTGCTGCTTCACCCTCCGGAGAACAAACAACAAGGAAAAGAGAAAAATGGAGTATTTCCGGACTCCGGTATTTCCGCCCCCGATATCAAGTCACCATGCACATCATAACCGCCATCATTCTCCTCCATCGATCAACATATCGCGACGATTTCAGATATTGCAGGAGCGAGCCGTTTATGAGCCGGGGTTGGGGTTCATCTGGATTCATCATCAGTACTCATATCAAAAAAGATGGAGAGACCATTTGACAGATGATCATGTCGTTGACCACGCAAATGGGTTCCCCAGCTATTAGAATTCCCGCCGTACCTTTCTCTTACCGCCGGTCATGGTGACGTTGACGAAACGGCGGGTGTAGACTATTCTCTTCTTGGCACGGCCCTTGGGCTGCTTTCTCTTCTCCTGGGGCTCAACCTATTGTGACAAACGTCCATTAGCCCTTGTCCCATCTTCAGAAGTCTCCAAACGCCTTCCAGATGTCCCAGTCTTTCCATATCGCCTGATTGTAATATTTCCCTCCTGCTTCCTTTGCGATCTTTTTTTTGGGGGGGGGGGGACGGTCGAAGCTGGCGATATCGGTGGCGACCGAAAAGATGGATGACATCGGAAGGGTCCTCGAAAGACAATATAAATTGCGTAGAGCGGGTTCTTTTTATCGTACCTTAGGAGTGGCGGCCTTGACCTTACCGGCACGAGCGAGGGATCCGTGAACTTTACCCATGGTTGCAGAGTTTCGAAGTTAAGATCTGATGAGTGGCAAAATGCCGCGATAAACGTCAGTCCCGAGTGTTCCCAATCCAAATACGGTCTGAATATCGATATACGGCGCGGGAAATGAGAGCCGAAGAGTTTCTGAAATAGATTCCGGATTCTTCGAGGTGGAAAATTGATGCGATAGACGTGGATGGAGACTCACCGAAGCTCTCTCTCTTGGTGGTTGTCGACGTGATGATCGGGGGCTGGCTGGGCGATTCGACTCTCCAATTCCTTTCCTGGGTGTGCCATCGCTAAGCGAAGCGGTGAGTAAGCGGGGTGTCAAGCCCTAACCGTGCCCTATCAGAACGGAGTCGCGGCTGCTACAACCTGACTGAGGAAACATGAGCAAATCGAACGAATGTCTATTAAAGATAACGCTACAAATAGGGATATATATAATGATTATTTGAATTCGATTCCTTAAATTATGGAGACGTTCAAATCATTGCTATCATTGGGCTGGCGGTAGACTGGCGGTAGACTGGCTATAGAGGTGATTCATCCTCTTTTACGGTTGCCGAGGTACACATGGTATGCGTATGTGGCGTCTAATCAGATCATCTGATACGCACCCCCTCCTTAGCACTTTACGTTGTAAACAACGCCCACTGCTGCCCTCTTTGCTCTATCTCAGCTCTTTCAGAGCATAAATAGGTGCAATAACACCGAAGTACATTCTTAATATTATTCATCCTTTCATACGTATCACCTTGACCATGCAGCTTTCATCGAGCTTGCTGGCCATGCTGGCCAGTTGCGTGGCGGCGAACATTCTTCCATCTCCAGAACACATCTTCTCTAATCCTGGGGGCAACAGCCTCTCCGATTTCAGGATCCCTACTGTACATGAGTCGGCAATCATGGCTCGCCGGATCTTTCGCCTTGGCTCTATTGGAACGCTTTCCACTGTGTATCCATCAGCAGACGAATCATCTATCCAGAGCAACCCAAGCGATGTTGCCGGGGCGCCTATCGGGCTTATGGAATATTTCGCCGACTGTGAGCCCGATACGGCGGACCCGACTCTCCTTGCAATTGATATTGCGACGAGTTTCAGGAACGTTGCGGCTGGAAGCAACATCACGTTATCGTTGCGTTGGCATCCGCCAAGCTCAAGCCATCGATACTCCCCAACGGCTCTTCCTCGCTTTGCCTTGATTGGCACTCTTGAGGACATTCCTGAGTCCAAAGCCAAGGACCTTGGCTTGAGAGAATGTTTCGCCCGCTATCACCCCGATTCGATCGCCTGGATGCCTGGTAATCGTATCCACAAGAGCCATTGGGTTCGTTTAGTTGTAAAGGACATCTATTGGGTTGGAGGATTCGGCGATCGGGCGTACATTGGTTGGATCACTGCGGATGACTGGAAGAGTGTAACGGCAAAGGAGATCAATGACTGTCGCCTGCCCGGCGAGAAGTCACGACACTGGTCTTGGCCAGACTGGCTGGTTGGTGGATTTGAGCTATGAGACAACATGGGGTTATTATTTCCAAGACGTCGGGCGTTGGGAGAGATATTTTGAGCGTGAATCTGTTGAAGTTTTTCTTCGCCTTATGGTTTATGGCTGTTGCCATCATGCTATATGAAAGCTTTTTAGAGCGAATTAATTTTTTCCTAAATTGACGATGGCATGATAAGTTTGGACATGTGTGACTTCTTGACATGGAATGACGCGCAGAGAGCCACGAGGCTGACTGACTGGCTGTCAGTGTACCACTCGCCTACCCTTACACTAGCAACATACTGCCGCGAATTACCGCCTACCAGAGAGGTCCTCACGCTTGTGAAGGTTGTGCAACCTAAGTGAAGGCAGGGAAGCCCAAACTCAGTAACTGATCACCAAAGCGCCCCGCACGCGTGAGGCTTTAGATTTGCTTTAAGATGGGGTATCTACCCGTATGACGATGCCTCAAGAAACCGCTCTCCTTTCCCGACCCATCATGGCGGTCTCAGCATTTGTTTTCTTTCTCGGAGCGTTCCTCCTCGCCATTGCCCGCAGTCCATGCTGGGCACAGCCGTTTTGGCCCACGCGCTATGATACGTCTGTCTCCTTCCCTGTCTCACAGGCCGAGTTCTCCTCCCCCTCAGATGTTGGGTCCTGGTGGTGGCCGTTCGATCAACAGCCATGGAATGTTCTCTACCATCTTGGTGGCAATGGACCCTGGATTCAGAAGAAAGATGGGGTGATTAGTAGGAATATCGCAGCTCCCGAAAGTTGTGAAGTAGAGCAAGTCCACATGGTGAGTTTCTTCTACGGACAATATTTTAAGAAGCTTGTATAGCTGATCAGAAATGCTCAACACAGATGTCAAGACACGGCGAGAGATATCCTACCAAGGGCGCAGGGACGAGTAAGCATCAAAATACGCAGATACGTGCAGGGCAATTTACATTTGGTCGCTAAAGTTTCTTCCAGAAATGATCAAACTGTTGGATCGAATAAAGGCTTCAGGTGTTAAATTAAAAGGCGATCTGGGTTTTGTCAATGACTGGAAATTCTTTTCTGATGGTGTATCTGCCTTGGATCCCGCTCTGGATGAACCTCAGCTAACAATTATGATTAGATACCGACAGCAACTTCGAGCAGCTCACCTCTACTGGCCAGTATGCCGGAACTTTGGAGACATTCACGACTGGTGTCAAACTGCGAACTCGCTATGAGCACCTTCTCAAGTCATCATCCGGTTCCAATGTGACTCGAGTCTTTGCGGCGGGCTCTCAGCGCATCATTGACACAGCTAGCTACTTTAGTGAAGGTTTCTTTACACGGCAGGCGCAAAACTCGACAACTCTTATCGTTATTCCAGAGACAGATGACCTTGGCGCAGACACATTGACACCCGGTGTCACTTGCTTCGATTATGTCAATGACACCCAAAGTGGCCATGACCAAGGCAAGCGACAATTGTTTGAGTTTACCCACACTTACTTACCAGCAATATCGGACCGGTTTCACCGGCAGAACCCGGAAATTCACTTCACCGAGGAGGAGATCTACAGTATGCAGGAGATGTGTGGGTTCGAGCTCCTCGTCCGTGGCAGCAGTCCGTGGTGTGATGTGTTCACTCATCGTGAATGGCGCAACTTTGAGTACGCTCGGGATATCCTCCATTATTACCGCGGAGGGCCGGGAAATCCCTTTGGCCCCACAATGGGTTGGCTGTGGTTGAACGCTACAGCTAATCTTTTACATGCTGGCCCCTCTGCCGGTCCATTGTATTTTAGCTTGTGAGCCCAAGAAACGATGTCTCTCCCTATTCCTACAACAGACACTGACTCAAAGCAGCGTCCATGATGGCGATATAGTTCCCATGCTTGCGGCATTTAACATTTTTCCTGATAAGCATCATCTGCCTCTGCACCGTGTCGCGAAGCACCGCACGTGGCGTACCTCTCAAGTCACCCCCATGGGCGGTCGAATAATTCTCGAGCGGCTGCGCTGCTCGGCGGGCGATGACTCTTCCAATGACTTTGAACTGAAAGCGAAGAAGAGATCCTCTGGTTCGTGCTCCACTAGTCACTACCCATGTTTTTCAATTCTCTACTTTTTCCAGCGACCTTGAATTCCGTGTAATGTCTTGTCTAATAAGGATTTTTTATAGATGCCAATGACGAAATTTATGTCCGGCTCAACATTAACGACGGGATCGTGCCCATTCCTTCTTGCGACTCTGGACCTGGATACAGTTGTCCGCTAGACGATTTCCTCGAGCTTGTTCGGCGTCGCGGCGAAGAAGTTGGTGATTTCCGTGAAAAGTGTGGACTTGGAAAAGATGCGCCTGATCGCATCACCTTTTTGCACCAATAGCATGTTGATATACAAAATGTCTGTCCAACTTGGGACATGTATAAAACCTTTGCAGCATGGCATAATCCCTTTAGCATTACTCAATTGTTCAAGAAAGAGTATTAAAAGTTCTAGTGACATTGTCCAGCCAGACTTGCGCCATACGGAAACGGGCAATAATAAATGATGTTTCTGAAGCCACTTGCTTTGCACGCAATGACAAGAACAGTGACAAGATTCAAAAAAAAAAAAAAAAAAAAAAGCAAAAAAGATGCGTCGTCCGGGAATCGAACCCGGAGCTCGTCGATGGCAACGACGAATTTTACCATTAAACCAACAACGCCTCACATGATTGGCCATGTGTTAACTCACTTATGTATCTTATGAGTGCCATTGAAACTTTTCCACTTCCATTTTATGGAAAGGGCCGTGGTGCGGACAGGACGAATCTAGCTTAATGACAGGACTCTCACGCTAAGTAAAGTACTCTTTCTCAAAGCAGTATTCTAAGCAAGACTTGCAAGTACCTTCGAGTGTTCTTAGGTATTCTTGTATTTTAGTCTTAGTTACTTGTCTAGTTATACATTTAACTATCTTTTAGTGATACTTCTAATTATCTCTATGCTCTCCTCAACTATCTTAGCTACCTAGTCTAAGGTATTTATCATTGTTTTAGTTAACAAAGGAGCCTCTAATATTATGTTTTATGTAGTAGACAAGCAAGAACTATTATTTCAGTTATATTTTAATAAATTCTAGCAATTTTTTAAGGACTCTTCCTCGAGAAGGTTCTAGGGATTTTTACTACTTAATTGATAACAGGGTCAATTAGAGGAGCTCTAGAAGCCATACTATGGTGATTCAAATACTTCGTACAGTAGTTACCTTAGATACCTTGTCTTCCTTAGCATGTATACATCGACTAGCGTCCTGTCATTAAGCTGGATTCATCCTGTCCGCACCACTGCCCTTATGGAAATTGTTCTTGTATGATCGTGGTTTTCTTATTGCTGTATTATTTTTTGTTGCATGTAAGTTTTGTAGCATGGTAGTAAGTTATAGTACCTTCCATTTCCGAACCTTGGGCTGGTATACCTTAGCTCGTATAATGTTTCCAGATTGCTTGTATCTTCGTGGCACAATACTTTTGCAAAAGGCCTTTGGCTTGGGGTTCGTCTGCTTTATTTTTAAGCTGCAAGCCTGCACCACGCATTATTTTCAGAGATGCGCGGTCAATCAAGGAAACAACGAGCTCAAAGCCTGTGACTCTACAGAGCAATTGGCTGGGGGCTACGTGAAAGCAACGGCCAGGATTGTAATTCTCCCTCACCATCTTCAACATGTCGCCCATGGAGCAGGGGCTTGGTGCAGAATGAGGCTGTTGGATCCTCATACAGATTTTTTGGGCTTTTCCTGTGGCCACTACGCTTCAATATTTTCAGAGATGGGGTTGCCAGTAGCGCACAGAGTTGTGGGACTGGGATTATGCACTCTAGTACTTCCAGGTCCTCCGGTAGAGACTGACAGTCACTGAATCAAGACATTTGGAGAGGGACAAAGCCCATCGAGAATTGTCGGCGATCGAGCTTCGGGCGACTGGCCTCAATATAATTGTGAAAAGAAAGCTCTCCGGTGTGCAGACTACCGGGTGGGAATGTCAAAGAACACCATCCTAGGCTGGTCTTTTTGGAAGGCGGCGTCGAGCCTGAAGTAACCTTTGCGTTCGAACTGTACAATGGCGCTATGCTCAAGATCCTTTACGTTAATGTCCGCAAATGCCTGCTTTCTGAATTCGGTAACAGGCGTAAGGAAATCGCCGACTTCGTCCGTTTTCTCCAGCTTATCCTTCGAGATGAGGTAGTCGAACGACACGAGATCAACGTTGACCAGGTTCCCATCCACAGCTGCGAGCCAAGTGATTTTCTTGGTCTTCTTCACGTCACCGCCCTGGCGAAACTCGAGGTCGAGCGCGGCGATTCTCTTCCCGTCTGTGTCCTTGGTGATCTGCCTAACAAATGCGTTTCCCCAGTTCATCAGCGTAATTTCCTCGTTCGCGGTGAACGATTGGGCGTCGACTTGCTCGAGCACAATCGTCTTGCCGACCAGTACCTTCTTTGTACCAAGCTCCGGCTTTTTGATATACTTCGGCTTTGTCAACTCTTCCAGATTGTCAACGCCGTGAACGGTACAGTATACTGCGTCTTCTTGAAGAATGGCTGTGTGTCGAGGCGCGACAGGGTCAATGTACTTTTTATTAAATGCCCAGAATGCATTCCACTCCAGGTTGAGCGTATTCCGACTAGGTCCTTGCTTAAGGACAAACTCTCGCAAAGCCGCCACGGTCATGCCGCGCCTTAAAATGCCTCTGATGGTTGGCATACGAGGATCATCCCAACCCCACACTTTGCCTTCCTCTACAATCTGGGTCAATTTTCTCTTGGAAAGTAGAGTCCGGACAAAGTTCATTCGCGAGAAGTCGTATATGGGCACCTTGCGGAGGCCAAGAGCATCCTGGAACCACTCGTACTGAGCGTTACGGTCGCGATACTCGTTTGTTCTTAGGGCAAGCGTCACGCCCTCAATGGAGTCGAGAATTGGAGCACAAAAGTCGTAAGTCGGATAGACTTTCCAGCTCGTCCCGGTGCGATGGTGCGGGGTGAGATTACAGCGATAGATGACCGGATCCCTGAGCGTGCCATTGGGGCTATCGTAGGCAATCCTCGCACGGATACACCAGCGCTGACCCTCAATCGATCCGGTCGTCATCTCCTCAAACCGTGCCAATGTCTCCTCGATGCCAAGGTTACGACGCTTTGAAGGCAATCGATTCTTGCGCTCCTGGTCGCCTTTGCCTAATTCCGAATCGTCGGCGAAGGCCTTCCCTTCCTTAATGAGTTGGACGGCAAGCTCATACATTTGCTGGAAATAATCGCTGGAATAACTGGTCGCATCAGGAACGATATCCATGAGTTCCAAATCCTTTATGATGGCATCTTGGAATTCCATCGACTCCTTTGAGGGGTTTGTATCGTCAAAGCGGCAAAGTAATCTTCCGCCAGGTCGTACATGGGCGAAGTAGTCGTTGAGCAGGGCTGCCTTCGCGTGTCCAATATGAAGATATCCGGAAGGCTCAGGAGGAAACCTTGTGACGATATGGCCTTCCAGTGTCGGCAAGTCAATGTCATAGCTAGCGCCGGCTGATGAGGCTGCCGCGCGCACCTTAGCACGCTCCTTGGCGGCGGGAGCTGTGAGCTCTTCAATCAACTCGGATAGCCAGGGATTTGAAGAATCGATGTAATTGTACCACCGAAAGACGTTCCCTACGGCCTTTTTCATCAATGACAGAGCGATATGATTGCTTCTCAAAGTTGTCCATATTGCAAGGTCAGCGATGCTGATTTCATGGTCGATCAGGTACGTGCGCAGGGTGAGATGGGCATCCAGATCAATCAAGGCGGTTTCCAAGTCTCGGCGATTCTTGCTCGCAAAGGCCTCCATTTTTTTAATCCACTTGCCCGCCTAAGAGAAGAGAAGGATAATGAGCCTTTGTTTATAGAGAGCCAGTAGTGTCATGACATACCTGTACGCCTCTTTTCTTCTCAGAGAGATCTGCAAGGCAGCGTATGACAGCCATATCAGTCACCGTCTCTCCTTCCATTTGTGTCAATTGTACCGATGAGGTGTCTCCAAAATTGCTGACGGCGTGGAACCTGGTCGTGAGACCGGGCAGAAGCTCAGCACGATTGAGATATCTTGCCAGCACCAGACTTGGCAGCACAAGTGCCATCTCAGCATTAGCAGCGACATCCAGTGTAGCCATGGCGTCGTCTTCTGTAAGAAAGTGTGTTCTGCGACAGAAGGACATTGGGCTTGGGTTAGGACAATGGCTGTTTTGTAAGTCCTGTATCATGGGGGATCTACAAGCCTTCTATGACTCAAGCGATCGGCTGAATTTAACTCCTTATACTACAAGAGGTACTTTTGGCCAATTCTCCAAGTCAGTAGTGTGCCTGCATTTTGACCATATTAGTACTACATTTTATACATTATTAGAGAGTGTTGTAATTCAATAAGTTAGTTATTAAATGTTTATAGTTATACTAATTTTTAGTTAACAGCCAACTATATTGCTTAGCTTCCGTGCTCTAATCAATTAACTAATCCAATCTAGAAATCTATACTATAGTGGGAAATAGACTGAAATTAGTACGAGTACTATAAAATGGATTTACTAGTCCTAGTTAGATTATAGATGTTGAACTATCTTATCTACGAAATAGTTAGCCATATTTAAGGTATATAGGTGGAAAATATTCAATAACCAAAAATAATTTACCTCAACACAAGAACTTGATTGACAGCAGTCCAGGACTCCAAGGGTACTATACGAATTTTGCTCGAGCAGGTGAAGAAAGTCACTCTATTCCCTTTCATACTATAAAATTTTCTGATATCCCTCGGAGCCTCCATTAATCTAGCTTTTGGTTCCGAGAAAGGCGAGCCTTTTTCCTTGAATTGAGATCGCCGGTTGCAAGCCATTTGGTTGCCTCGATTAACTGGATAACATTTACATATTGTTTGAAAACCATAAAGACGGTGGAAAGAGCAAGGAGGATCCATGGCCCCGTGCTGTCAACTTTATTTGCCCTGGCCCCCAGATGTCAATAAAACATAACGCCGGTGTTCATCCTGTAGGGTTTACCTAGCTACCTCCATAGCAGCAGCGCTCCATGGGGCGATAGAATCTCTTGAAGAGGTAGGTGTATTTTTGTATGTCGCCGTTTCCATGTCGTTTGCCTGGCGGAATAGGAGGTTGCCGTCAAGAGTAGGCGATTGAAAGGAGAAGGAAAGGAGATAAAGTGCAATAAAGAACAACTCGTTAAATGCGCAAACAGTAAAAAGTACCTTCTAATTCATACGTTACATATTAAATCCCGTTGAGCTACGGTTGTCAACGACCCAACTTACCGGGTTGGAATAGTATATCCTTAATACCTTTGGCCGGTTTTCATCAATCTCCTTATGACTCTGGCCAGTGGTGCCCATGGCCAGCGTCGCGTACATGTGGGCGTAATGGCTGGCCAGGTCCAAGCTGATCAGACATTGAAAGACCATACTCCACGCCGGAAATACGCTGGCAAGAAAAACCAATAGACATGAAGTGGTACACCGGTCGATAATCATGTCGAGGACGGCCCCAAATTGGGTTGATTGGTCGAATCTCCTTGCCGCGGCTCCGTCGAACGCATCAAGAATGCATGAAAGGCCATAGAAGAGAATGCAGGTTCGGGGATGAAGGGGCATGAAGTAGAGAGAGGTAACGACGGACAAAACGCGACCGTATCCTAGAGCAGATTTCAATTAGTATGCATATTGCGCCTCGCGCGGTCATTGCTCAGAAGGAAAGCACCGATTAGGTTTGGGACAAAAAGGAATATATTTTCTGAGGTTGAGGTTGTGGTCCACCTATGATGTCCCAGGGAGTCACTATTAATTTGCTGCCTGGAGTTACCGGCATTTTGGAGTTCTGCCATGGTGAACGTCAAGTGCTGGCTTGCAGGCCGGCCGATGTAACTTGATAAGTGGAAAAAGGAAAAATTGTATCAGATGGAGTATTGCACACAAGAATGTGTAGAAGATGAACTTGAGGTCCAGCCTCGAGATTTCGTGGCTCGGTGGTAGAATGGAATTCGAACGTCATGGTGCGCGTAATGAGAAGTTCCAGTGGAATTATACCCATGCATCCCTGGCATCCGGCAGGGGTCTACAAGAGCTGCAGATACGAATACAGTTAAACCGAGCCTATTCTCCATTATAAGCCAATGCGTCAACTTATATTCGTTGTCTACCTAGGGTACACCTGTCAATTCAACATATGAGTCGGACTTTTGATAGGCATCCATTTAGCTTTTGTTACATAGACACATATATTCTTCCATAGCATTAAAAGAAGATAATAATGAGTGCTTCCGGGAAAAACAACAATTTTTAGTCAAAAACTACCCATATCAGATTGGCCCCAGAATATTTACCAATGCTTGCTGTAGTTGTTGTATTTTATGACACATACGGTATGGAGTAAAAACCCACATAATTACAGGTAGGCTCAAGTCGATTGCTGTATACTCCAAGCACAAATTGTCTTGACAGAGTATACTATATAATAATTATAGACTGATAAGCCGTCGGGAAGGGAAGCTTCTATATGAGAATAATTGATAAGTTTTTCTTAAAATCCATCTCCAGTCTCCTCGCTCGTAGGACAAGTACGTCTGTGCAAACACTGTATGGCTAATAGATGACTAAGCGAATATATACTCCGTCTTCGGGGCGAGGGGCAAATGCCACCCGGGTAGTTCTCTTCTTCGGGGGCACCAGAACGAAGATATTAACCACATGAAGTATAATACAAAGCTTAGATAGTCCAAGCAATTTGTGGCTGGACCGTCTCTTGCAAACTCCAGATTATTCTTCCGAAAACCGGAACTTTATATTAACGAGTAATTGTTAGGGTGAAAAAATATCAAGCTATATTCCAAATTGGGCACTACTTAACTTCAAGTGCGTTTTCTAGAAAAGTCCAGACATCCGAGGTACCTCTCTTCGCGCTTAGACTTGTTCTCCGTCATGGAAAATCTCGTACTGAACGAAACTGCATCTCAACACTACTTTGAGTATCGTTAGCATATACTGTGCCTTCTAGACCTCATAGCTGCATGAAAAATTCCCCACTTCGTTATGGAAGGAAAGGTCTACAAAGCTGAATATATACCAGTAATCTTTTGGTATGGAGAGCAGAGGCACACATGGTACCTTAGGAAGTAACCCCACGTTACCCAACTAGGCAAAGGTGCCTGTGGTTTTGCGGCTACGCTAAAATAGTGGTCTGTCATTAAGTAAAGGAAACCTCTGACTGCAAAATAGTCTTGATGGCAACATCCATGGATCCTTACCGTGTGCGATGGTGCAATCGATCCCCCACAGAATCTTCAGCACTAATTTGTCATACAAAATGTCTCCATATACATTTCGTTTCAGAAGAGCGCGCCCTTCTCATGACATACCAGGAATCCTTATGCGAGGTTCGAAAGCACGATGAATACCTCTCCAAGCTTCACATCCGCCGACAATAAAGTCCAGCATGACGTTAAGCCATCTGGCGGCGATGCGACTCAAACCTATACGGACAAAGATGAGCTGCAGCTCAATCATGGCGGCCAAGGCGCCACGCAGCGGCGTCTGCGAAATTACCAAGTCACGATGATTGGAATTTGCAGTGGTCTGGGGACAGGTTTATTCATTGGTACGGGATCTGCATATGCAAAGGCGGGCCCGGCAGGTCTTCTCTTGGCGTACATTATCGTTGGTTTCATTCTTTGGTGCGTCATGCAGAGCATTTCTGAACTGGCAACATTGGTAAGTCATTTGAGAACTTTTTTTGCAAATCAATTGGCTCGATACATGGCCTTCCATGTCTCCCATATTCTGTTTCTCCTGCTAACGAACGGGGTTCTGGGGAAAACAGTTTCCAGTCGCTGGATCCTTCCCACATTGGGCCACTCGCTTTATTGATCCCTCTGTCGGTTTCTCGCTCGCCATCTCATATGGCTACTGCTATACGATAGCAATTGCTTCAGAAACGTCGGCCTCGGCAGTGCTTGTGTCGTATTGGACCGATCTCACCCCTGCCGTGGTGATCAGTATTGCTTTGGTCCTCATCCTGCTCGCCAACTTGGCCAGCGTGCGCTTCTTTGGCGATGTCGAGGTCTTCTCTGGCGCTGTCAAGGTGCTTTGCTTCCTTGGTCTCATCATTGTTTCGATTGTCATCTCGGCTGGCGGCGCACCTAACCATCATGCCATCGGCTTTCACTACTGGAATAACCCGGGCGCATGGACCAATTTCAACGGCATTACTGGGCCTTCAGGACATTTCTGTGGTTTCGTGGCTGCTTTTGTCAATGCGTCATTCAGCTTCATTGGCGTTGAAACCGTTGTCATTACTGCCGCCGAGGCCATTGATCCTCACCGAAGCATCCCCAAAGCTGCCAAGCGCGTCACTTTCCGCATTGGCTTCTTCTACATCCTTGGCGCCTTTCTCATCGGGATAATTGTGGCCTCGAACAACCCAAACCTAGTCTCGGGCACCGGCAATGCCAATAGCTCGCCGTTTGTCATTGCCATCAAAGAAGCAGGCATCAGCGTTCTGCCGTCTATCGTCAATGCTTGCATTCTCGTTTCCTCCTGGTCTGCTGCCAACTCGTACTGCTGGGTCGGCTCACGTATCATTGTGGCCATGACCACCGATCGTCAATTGCCACAGATCTTCGGACGCACCACGTCAAATGGAGTGCCTTACGTTGCGGTCATCGCCGCCTGGTTATTTGGCCCGCTTGCCTATCTGAGTATGTAGTAATCTGTATCGACCATACAAAATATCTGCTAACATGGAATCAAATCGTTAGGTCTCGGAAGTGGCGGCCCCGCGCAAGCATTTAACTGGCTCCTCAATTTGAGCACCGTCGCCGGTCTTATCGCCTGGGCCACGCTTTCCCTGTGCTATCTCCGTTTCCACGCCGCGCTAAAGGCTCAGGGTATCAGCCGCGACACGCTGCCGTGGAAGGGCCCTCTGCAGCCATACGCCGCGTGGGTCGGCCTTATCGGCTCCACCGTCATCACCCTCATCAACGGCTTCTCCGTTTTTCTCCGGGGTAATTGGAACACATCGAACTTTGTCGCTTCATACGTTGGAATCCCCATTTTCATTGTCCCAATTATCATCTGGAAGATTATAAAGCGCACAAGAGTAAGTCCTTGTCCTACGGTCCTATGTATTGCCAAACATGATACTAACACTATTATAGTTTGTTCGCGCTTCTGAAATTGATTTGTGGTCTGGCCGTCTCCCCGAGGGAGAAACCAATGAAGAGGAAGGCGTTTCCAAAAAGCTGTGGAAACGCGCTGTTGCGCTTGCCGTCTAGACTGTAGACTCTAGACCCTAGAAGCTTGTTTCTTTTTTTGTTATGTTATTTTCTTTTTGGTCTATTTTATGAGTCCATTTTTACGACGGCTGCATAAATACCATGCATTTTGAATATACTACCTTTTTTCTTTTGTGGTAGAGTCCGGCACAGAATGTGGGGTTTCTGGGTTGCTTACCGCTATTTCATTATGAGGTCCTTTGACTCCTGGCATTTGTATACACCCATTTAGTTAATTCTTCTTCTTCTTTTTTTGCCATATCGAGCATGAGTACCCCCGGCGAGGGATATAAAGCGTTCTAGAAATAAAGAAGACGTCTTTAATCGTTGTTAGAAGAAGGGCAAATACTATCAAACTAGCGCAGTTATGTACTTTGTGTGCAAAAACTTGTGTTTTCACCAGAAATCTTGCAATTTGATCTCACAAAAGCCATGGCTAGCGTGCTTCATGTTATATCTGAATAATGTTAACAAAATAATCATCTACAGCATTAAGTTCAAAACCCCCCCGCCCCTTCATATATATGGTGGTCGGTTGGGCCGATTGGCCTCAGCCAATTTAAAACCCTCCGGTAACTGCTATATAGTGGCACCAAAAGCTCCTTGTAAGAAGATGGATTGAATCAATTTAGAAGATGAAGAAAAAAGAAAAAAGTAATATTATAAATCTAACTTATTGGATATCGTAAATCTAATTGCTTGATTTGACATCGCCGGGATACTGCACGCGGCGGACCATGGACCTCTTGCATTCAGAAATGTTTTGGATGCCAGCGAGACCCATACTTTGGTCGAGATCCTACGAAGAAAAAGAGAAAAATGATTAGATTGTAAAGCTTTTGGGACCACGAGTGCACACTTACCGCCAACAATCCGCGGAGAGCGTCCTTTGCGCCTAGCTTTCCACCCACGGCAAGACCATAGACCCATGGCCTGCCAATCAAGACACCTTTAGCGCCGAGCGAAAGGGCCTTGATGATGTCGACACCGGTACGAATGCCCGAATCGAACAGTACTGTCAGTTTGTCGCCCACGGCATCCACAATCTCGGGGAGCACATCGAGACTGCCGACTGCGCCATCAAGCTGCCGGCCGCCGTGGTTGCTGACGACGATACCGTCCACGCCCTTTTCCACAGCCAGACGGGCATCGTCGACATGCTGAATACCCTTGAGGACAATGGGACCGTCCCAGTGTTTCTTCAGCAGATCAATCTGATCCCACGTGTGCGCTGCGCCGGAGAAGATATGGCCCGCCCATTCCTTCGACGCGGTCAGAATGTCGTCCTCAATCTCCTTGCCGTGCTTTTCGGCAAATTTCTTGCGGAATACCGGGTCGGTGAAGCCGGCCTGGTCGCCGATGCCCTTGAGAAAGGGCACATATGCTTCATCCAGGTCCCATGGACGCCACGAGAGTGCCCATGTATCGAGCGTCACGACGAGGACTTCGTAGCCGGCTTTCTTAGCGCGGTTCAGGAGCTGGGTTGGGATCAGTTTATGTGTTCAATTGGATAAAAGATTTGAAGTGAATGACTGACAGAAATAGTAATGTCGTTGTCTTGTGGCCAGTAAAGTTGATACCATCGTGGCCCTGCACCGTTTGCTTGTGCAATCTCCTCCATGCTCGAGCTCGATGCGGAACTAGTAATGTATGGCACGCCGAGCTGCGAAGCCACCTCGGCGACACCAGTCTCCTTGTCTTCATTGAAGATGACTTGCACACCTACAGGTGCCACCAGGAGCGGGCTATCATATTTCTTGCCGAACAGCTCCACGGTCACATCTCGGTGAGTCGTGTCGCGGAGCATACGGGGGACGAGCTATTACTACAGCGTTAGATTTGTCGTGCACGGAGCTTCAAGGATTTGAAATGTGCAATTGATGGACGGCGAGGGGTTGAACGGGGGAAAAGACGAGAAATTACCTTCCATTGTCTGAATGCTAGGCGGTTAGCATCCATCGTGGCCCGCTCGCCCGCTCCGCCCGCAACATAATTGTAGCTTGTCGCTGGCAGATGCTTCTTCGCCTGCTCTTCTAATTTATTCGGATCTGTAGTCACGGTGGGCTTGATATTGTCTAACGTGCCCCGCGCATAAATTTCATTCTGATAGGCACCATAGTTGCGGGCGACTGGATGCGGGTCTTGGACTCTCTGCGTGGCACTCATATTGGAAAGTTGAGGAGTTTCAATTGCGTATCAAAAAGAAAATGAACTATATGAAATGGGAATGAATTACGAGGGCAATGGCACTTGAAATAGAGTTGTTCACCAATTCATTTCTAAAAGGACTGATATCACCATCGGACACAGCCCTGTCCGGAAAAACTCCGAGCTCATCGTCGATTGGAACTTCTGCCACCATGATGCATTACCTCCCTACTATTGAGCCATTGGACAGATTATGACGTTTTTATTTCGTCTAGGAACCCTTGCCGACTTGCATTGCCGCTGCCGTTTGATCCGTTTGCTTTCGGGATTTATCTAATCTTATCGATTGTCAGCGTTCAAACTTTCCCCATCATCGTCATGATGGAGCTTTCATGCACTTTTCCCATCTCGGTCGGTTTCCCGTATGAAATCATCCATATGTCCGGAGGAACCCTAGATTTTCCGAGATCCGAATGCCCCTGACCATAAATCATTTATCTTATTGGCATCGACGTTACATAGGATATATTGGGCAACATTATCATTAGGTTGGGCTGATGGACCTCGGCCGAGCCCTTTTCTCCGCTTGTCTCCGTCAGTGGGGTATCCGCCAGGCTACGTTGGAGCAATCATCGCAAAGTAAGTTTTTGGGAAGGTCTTCTAGCAAAGTCATCCTACCTCAGGTAGGTAGATATGCTGTGCCACAGTTTGTCTCAGCTTCTGGCCGCAGATGCTCAAAGACAGAAGAAATGCCTACTATGACTCCTCGTGACTTTCTTTCCCGTGAAGCACCTTCCCCATTGAGGATGACACCCCACAAAAGCAATCTAGCCGGGTCAGACTCTTAAAGAGCCTTTCTGTACAATAGGATTTAAGGTATACTGACTTGCTATTTCCCCCCAAGTGTAGAACACAAATGCAGTTCAATATCCTCAGAGCAAATCTACTTTGGAAATAATCCCCCTTTGAGTCCTTTTTTTGTGGATCCAAGGGCAATTGCAAACATATCTTTCCAGTCGAGAAGAGCATAGGTTTGAACATCTATGTTTGTGCAGGAATTATGCATTCATGTGAATAATCAGATAACTGACAAAATACCATGTAAACCGAAACAATTCTAATGGAATCCCAACAAGTCATTTCCTAGATCTTATGCTTCAGCAATAAAGCAAATGAATGAAACAGCGCTATTGAGAAAAGAATTCCAAACATGCAGAATGCCAGATAAATCTTTATGCAGTCTTGATATGCAAGGCAAACCCAAACTATTGACACGCGCATTGCACGGGACACCCGACAATGGGGGAGTGAAAGTGGAAGACAAGGGAACCTGACTACGGGAGGACATCTTTCATGCACACCACCATTTCAACCATCCCCGACACAACATCCACTTTCTCACTCATTGCGCCGAGAAAGAAGCAAACACAGAAACAGAAGCACACACAACACCCCATCGTACAACGCGAACCACGGTCACGAAACACTTTTCCCCGCCTTCTTGGCTTTCTCTTCAGTTCACTCGTTTCTTTAAAGAGCTAGACATATATACACAAACGCCTGGCATATAGACTTCCCCCCTCAGAGCGCGTCTAGAGCTATATTAGCTTCCTTGCAGATCGCCCGCGAACCCCACGCTATCACGCTACCACGCTACCGCTCTACTCAAATCACAATCATTTTTGCATACCGTCTGCCCGTCTGTCTGCAGCTACATTTTCTTTTTTCTATCCATCTCTTCGCAAGCACCAAGTTACGACAGTAACGCGCGACGCAGCGTTAGATCATCAACCCAGTATTACCTGCCTCACGACAGGGCCATCTCCGGACCGGCAACTCAATCAAGATAAAAAGCCAAACTCCTCGAACCACCATGAGCGCAGCAGACAACCCGTCGCGCGAATCCCTCAAATAACACCTACACCAACCCAAATAAAACCAACGGAAAAACCAAACATAACTCGTCGCGTCCATTTCAGGCGTCGACGCTCTCAATTCAGACTCCTAGCATGCGTTACTCGTACACTCCACGAGACAACCTGACCGCTGCGAGCAGCAGCAACAGCAGCAACAGCAGCAACAGCCGCAATGCCGCCCGCGCCGCCCGCGCCATCCTCGATCCCGGATAACCGTCTCGGCCTGTCCCCAGACGAGGTCCAAATCCTCCGACGCCATCAACAAATTGCGCTTTCACAAGCTGGAGCGGGGCGAGGTCGCGCATCGTCGACATCGTCGTCGCGCGCAACAACCAGTAACGCGTCCAGCGGCGGAGGCGGGAGATTGCTTTTAGACCCAGGCAGTCTCAGCGTGCTCGCGGCGCATTTTGATCGACTCATGGCTGCGATTCAAGCAAGAGTGCAAATGGTTATTACTCTTCTTTCTCTTATTTCTTGTCATTGTTTCTTTGTTTATTTATCCTTCTTTCTTTTACACCCCTCCGGTCCCCGACCCTACTCGCAGAGTGTATCACTCAAGGCTAACAATAAACCTTTGATATACGATATAGTTAACAGCCCAAACACAAATCGCCACACAAGCGCAATACGGCCGCGCATCGAATGCCATGGCCCACGCGGACGCCGAAATCGCGCGGTTCCGCGATATCCTCCGCCAGATTGACGAGCTCGAGGTCGAGTTCGATAAAGTGCGACATATCCGCGACATTGTCAAGGGGTTTCGCTCCCGAGTCGAGGCGCTGGATAGGAGAGTCGGCAGGTAATGCGTCTTCAGCAGAAGTGCGACCACGACAGCCTTTTTTTTTTTTTTTTTTTTTTTTTTTTTTTTTCATTTCATTTTATTTTATTTATTTATTTTTTTTTGGTTTTTCCCCCCGTCGAAAACGGTTTAGTCTCGCGGCTACATTCTATGCAAGGTTTCACGACAGCGAAAGCGGATTTGACGTTTGAAAGTCAGTACGAAGTACGGCATTTTATTTGATTTACGGATCTATGGATCTAAGGATTTACGGTTTACGGATCTGCGGATTTACAGGTTTACGGGTCTATGACTTTACGAATTCCATGTTACGTTTGAGACGAAGCGGGTGTAAATGCGATACGAGAGTAACTTTAGACGGTTGAGCCACGCGGCACTTTCTTTTTCTTCTGCTTTATTTCCCCTTATATTTCTTTCAGCCCGTTTGTTGAGTTTGTTTGTTTGTTTTGTTCCTCATTGTTCAAGTATTGTTGATACCCTCTGACTGTCTCATGTCTCATTGCAATTATTATCCATTTTTCTCCGAATTTGAAAGCAAGCAAGCAAAGCGTGCACTGTTCAATCATCCATCATTTATCACAGCGAACGCCCAATCCAAAGACGCCCGGAAAAAAGAAATCCGAGCTCTATTCAAAAGCTATACAGTGCAGCTAAATCACAAAGATCCTACATCTTTCAACGCCATCGCTTTTATGGATTTTCGAGTCTATGCAAATTGCGAAAATATGGCCAAAAGTACCGTTGGGTATATCGAACGAAGTGGTGATGCTCAGTGAAGAGGAAACGGAAAGAAAGAAAGAAAGAAAGAAAGAAAGAAAGAAAGAAAGAAGAAGAAAAAAGCCGAATATAGCAAAAGAAACGAGACAAAGATATAGCGCAAGATAACTTCTGGGTATAAGCCAATATATAGCGAAATTTGATAAAGGTATGTTTTCGTTGCCCGTAAAGCGTTATTTTATATTCTGGCGTCAGTTGTTGTCATTCGGGATCCCGTTTCGAGACTAAAACGTTCAAAGGATATGCATAAAGCTAAAAGTTGGAGCCTGGATTCAGACCTCGGCGCAATATGCCAATGTATCGTCTTTGCCGGGCCTCAAATGGCATGGAGAGCAATTAAAAGACTGGGCTTCTTCTTCCAAGCAGTCAAACTGGCATGGGTCGTTGATGGCGAAATGGACGAGTCTAATTATTCCCAATAATGGAGATTCTAATCTCGCCGTATCCCGTGTCCTGCCTTAAGGAAATAAGATTCCTGGTTGCCAGCGAGAGCGTGTGCAGCAAAGCTTGTGCTGCAACGACCTTGGTATGTTCGGCAGGTGGAAGTAATTCGTCAAACGCAACATGGTTGACCCCGGGCGGTCGAAAGTCCTCAGATAGCTCGTCTTCCTCTTCATCATGAGTCGCCTCTCTCGTGTTGCGCAGTTTCTCTTTGACAAAATCGAGAAAATTAAAACTCTCATTGTCAAGCGTCTCTGCAAGCCATTGCGACTGTGTCGCAACTGGCATCTCCAGCTCAAATCCTCTTTGGGCCTCGTTGAGATCCAAGTCCATAGGTTCTGGACCGCCGAGAGTGAGGTCGCCTTCCACTTCTGGATCGATCTCTGGAAGCTCAAGACTGGATAATCGTTCAAGTCCACCATGACGGCCACGACCGAGCAGAGGGCTAGCGCTGGGGAGTCTGCTCCCTCTCCTAGTCAGGCCTCTTGAGAATGATCCTCGTGATCCAGCAAACCCCATCTCGAATCCGCCAATGGAGCTTGGCCCACTGGTTCTGAAGCCACCAATCATGCTCGAACCGCCTTGACCACGAGTCGAACCCTGGCGCGAACCGGGAAGGGAAGAGCCGATGTTCCAAGGCATCATTGAGGAGTGCCCTTCTTCGACAGGGAATGCCTCACGACCAAGCTCAATTCCCTGAAAAGAAAAGCCCCTCATTAATGAATGTCTTCTGCATTTGAGAAGTGCAATCTTACCTCTTGATCGCCAAGAGCAAGCATACCGTCTTCATCGAGAAGAGGCTCCCCTGCACGCCCTACTTGGTCATCAATATCCTGACGAAGACGGGACCGCCGGTGCTCGTCTTCTGATTGTGTCTCGTCGTCCCGCTCCCAAGGACGTTTCCGACTTGTTGAAGCAGAGCGCTCTCCTAACAAAGCTTCTCGAAGATAATCGCCGGCGAAAAGATCTCGTGATCCCCGGGTGTTTGATAAATCGAGAATATGCCCGATACCGCCAAGTCCGCAGCCAAACACCCAGAACGATGCGTTCAGTCTTGCTTGAACATGATCTCTCCGGTTCTGCTTGTGTGTATTTGCGGCAGCCATGTTTGGAATGTATTCATCGTTCCAGCATGCAAGCTCTGCGTTGCGAATTTCAATGGCTTCATCCATCCTGAATGCCTTTCTCTGCCTTCCTCTGCGCATAGACGGTCTGCGCGCGTTGGGTGCAGCTGCTTCCTCTGGTTCGGCGACTTGTAATTGATTTAGCTCGCCTTCTGCGGCGGCCTCGTCAGCGGCCTCGTCAGCGGTGAGCAGAGGTGGAAATGGCTCGACATCTTCAGGGAGAAAAAGTTCATCGCCAGTCTGAATACCGTAATCAAGCTCCATTGGACCACCGAGCTTTGGGATGTCAGTCATAAATCCATTTGCACCTGGGGGATGACGGAGTCAAACTCACTACCTGAGCAGCCTGTAGCTGGCCCTCTAAATGTTCACGTCTCACGCGGCTGCTCGCACCAGTCGAGACTGGAGCTAGTGTCCTTTGACGCTGAGGTGTTTGTGGTGCAGATGCTCTTCCGCCACCGCCAAGCTCTACTACATTACCTTCGGCGTCAAATTCAAAATCGACATCGGGTAGAAATCCGGTGTCCTCGTCTAGACGAGACAGCTGGTCCATGCCCCTTCCAGCCCTGCCTTCTATGTTATCGGCAATAATATCTGCATGAATAAAACCTCCGATGCCACCAGCCACGTCGGCTGTGTCAGAAGTCGGAATAACTAAAGCTGGGAGTCCATTGTCCGCAATGCTCGATTGGCTGGAAAGGCGCGAATGAGGCGATGCAGAGCTCAAAGACTGCGATGCTAGAGAGGATGTAATGTCCAATCTGGAGAGATCAAGATCGAATTCTGGCAAGAGGAGATCAGGCAGAAATGCCGGATCGTCTTGCAGGGTCAACTGATCTGGTCTAGGATTATCCGATTAGTTTTTATCCTTATCTCATCGCACGCCATTCTACCTGGCCTTTCCAGCATCAGGATCCAACTGAGCTGTCTTGAACACGCGAAACATGGTTCGCATATTGTTCTGAGCATTTTGTGCATCCGCAAGCACGTAGCCGCATTGCTGGGAATAGACCCGAGACACTCCGTACCTGCAAGCAGTGAGTGGAAAGCTGAAACCGGATGGAGACTAGGTAGACACCAGGCATGATCTTCCAACGTACATCAGGTGGCTCTGCAGCCGCAGTGCCATCGGGGCCTCTGGTGCAAGGATCGTCTCGCATGCTTTGCTCACGTTGACCTCTAGAATGGCCTTTCGATTGACCTTCTTGGATACGGATTTTGACCCGAGTGTGGCCACAAGCCTTGAACTATCAGCAGACCTATTGGCTTCGGCTCCTCTGCCATGATGATACTTACCAGACTGTGGCGACGCCGTGCTTCCGCGAGGTCAGGACTTGTGTAGTCAGTACTGAGGCATTCTGGATGGCAGGTCAATTGTAAAGATGGCAACGCCCGCAGCTTACTCTCGTGACTGTAAAACATTCCGTCCAGTCTAAGGCCCTACTGGCCGGTATAATAGTAGATATTTTTCACGTCTGTAACATGAGCATTTGCTGCTTTGAAGACATTGGCTTTGAAGGAACATGATGCTCAGAATGGCCAGTGGCAATACGATCACACCAGCGCGTTCTACTATACGCGCGACGCGTTCACACCGAATCATCGTGAAGCCGAGGCAATTTGGACAAGGCTGAGGATGCTATTAAGAAAATGCATTGAATAATATATGTCCGATTCCCCTACAAATTGAGGCAGCACACTTGATATGACGTTTCCTTTGTTTCATACATGCATCGATATCTCCGCGTTTGAATTTTTGTCTTACGGAAAGATTCCATCTTTGATATACGATATTATTCTCTATCGCTGCATCTGCAT
The DNA here is from genome assembly GCF_001619985.1 of Xylona heveae TC161. Classification (NCBI taxonomy): domain Eukaryota; kingdom Fungi; phylum Ascomycota; class Xylonomycetes; order Xylonales; family Xylonaceae; genus Xylona; species Xylona heveae. The sequence goes on along the minus strand of NW_017264201.1, from coordinate 1,028,603 downwards.
AGTTGCCATTCAAACGTTTCCGTTCTGTCTGATGGACTTTCTGGCGATAGATGAGTAATCTTACTTTGGGTAACTATGAGATCTGTGACCTGAAGCCTGAGTCGTTATACATCCCTGATGACGATCATTTTAGACGAGAATGCCCACGGACGAATCATGCTACACAGACGACAGTTGGCCTGGAATGGATTACCTTGTTTTGTGTCGTCAGCTTACTCCAAGTAGATGGCTCATTTGGCATCGCTCGGGGAGGCTAGATGAGTTGCGTTAGTATGATACGATCAGCTTGGGTTGTCAAAGAAAAGGGGAGAAATGTGGATGCTCGTGTCGTCTGGTGGTGGGGTTTGTTGTGTTGCTGTGGCAACGAAATCCCTGGCGACGTGTTCTCAGAGTGACTTAATGGTTGACTACTGGCCATTAGTGACTGCGACATGGTACATGCACACCATCCCATGGGACCCCCGCTGGCTTCGATCCAAGGCCAACAAGTCTCAAATCTCACGTCTCCACCTGCATCCCGATCCCGCAGATCATCTCCCACAGCCGCACAAGACTAAAATTAAATCCCCCAAGAGCAAGGCCAGGTCCTAGTCCTGCACAGTACCTGCATCCACCCGCGCTTGGTCCATCCTTCTAAACAATACCACAGACTCGGCGACTCTTCAAATATCAGTCCTCGCCTTGTCAATCTTTCTTGAGTTTTCGCGTCGATCCCTGCTATCACAGCGACTGACGATTGATATTATACACGATTGGAGACCGAGTTGGCGTGTCGACCGGAGCATCCTAAAGACGAGGTCATCATGGCCGCCAATGCCCCGCCCCCACTGGGCTTGAATCCCAATCTCGCCCTCCCAACCCCTCCGCCTCTACTTCATACACGTTCCGGAAATCAGTTGTATGATCGACCACATACGCCGACACATGGCTTTACTTCACCGACCCAGACTCCGCAGGGGAGTCCCAGCAAGAGCACACTGCCCCCCGGCGCTCACGATCTGCCTCACGTCTTCGACAGCGCGCTTAAGCTCATGCCCAGTGCCCCGTCAAGCCCAACGAAGCTGGTGCGTCCAGGCTCGCCCGGGAAATCAGCCATTCCGGTTCCACAGAATGGCTATGGAGCCGGAGAGAACAGCATTTTGCAGAGAGATTACCAGCTGGCACCAAATAGCCCGACGCGTAAATCGAACAAGGAGAACGCCCCTCAGACAGCAAGGTCAGGGAAGGATAACAATTATGCAATGAGTCAGGCCGCAGCTACTCGTCAGGAATTATACCATCCTCGAGAGCAATCGGACCCTAGTATTCGGAAAGGGTTTGGGACGCAGCGTGGCATTTCTATGGAAGACTTGGAGAAACTGAACAAACCTTCTGTGAAACGTTTGGCAAACGTTGCGCAGTTATGTGAGTTTTAATTGATCTAATTAACCTAATTTGAAGCGTCCCTAACATGTAAAAAACCAGATTTCCTTGATTATTACTTTGATCTCCTTAGCTACGTCCACACACGTCAGAACCGACTTGGTCAATTTAAAGCACAATATCCGGCCCCTCCGGCGACTCCATCGGGAGAGTACGAACCTGCGTTACACAAATATCTTGGCAGAGAAAGAGCTTTTCTGCGGAAGCGGCGCACTAGACTTCGGCATGGCGACTTCCAGATCCTTACACAGGTCGGTCAAGGTGGATACGGTCAGGTCTTTTTGGCGCAGAAGAAGGATACCAAGGAAGTGTGCGCGTTGAAAGTGATGAGCAAAAAGCTGCTTTTTAAATTAGATGAAATTCGCCATGTGTTGACGGAACGAGATATCTTGACCGCAGCCAAGAGTGACTGGCTCGTAAAGCTCCTCTACGCTTTTCAAGACGAAAAGAGCATCTACTTGGCTATGGTAAGCAATGCCCCCTACCGGCCCAGGTGAACGTTTTATGCTAATATTAGCATCTAGGAATACGTGCCTGGAGGCGATTTCCGTACCCTTCTCAACAACACTGGCGTCCTTCACAACCGTCATGCTCGTTTCTACACTGCTGAAATGTTCTCATGCGTGGACGCACTGCACCAACTGGGCTACATTCATCGCGACCTCAAACCCGAGAACTTCCTTATCGACTCCACTGGGCATGTCAAGCTCACAGATTTTGGTCTGTCGGCGGGCATGTTGAGCCCCGTCAAGATTGAATCTATGCGCATTAAGCTCGAGGAAGTGGGCAACCTATCTGCGCCTTTTGGCAGACCGATGGAGGAACGTTCCGCGGCCGAGCGACGAGAAGGCTACCGATCGCTCCGCGAGCGCGATGTCAATTATGCCAAATCCATTGTCGGTTCCCCCGACTATATGGCTCCCGAGGTGCTCAAAGGCGAGGAGTATGATTTCACCGTGGATTATTGGAGTCTGGGATGTATGCTCTTTGAGGCGCTTGCCGGCTACCCTCCCTTTGCCGGTGCTACCGTGGACGAGACGTGGCAGAATCTCAAGCACTGGCGCAAAGTGCTCAGGAAACCCGAGTACGAAGATCCTACGTACTTTCTCAGTCCCCGAACCTGGGATCTCATCACGCGGCTTGTCGCCTCCAAAACCTCTCGTTTCCGAGGTATCCAGGAGATTCATTCGCATGCATACTTTTCAGAAGTCGACTGGAACAGACTGCGAGCGCAACGTGCGCCGTTTGTGCCAGAGCTCGATTCCGAGACTGATGCGGGCTATTTCGACGACTTTAGCAGCGAGGCCGACATGGCGAAATACAAGGAGGTGCATGACAAGCAGGCGGCAATAGAAAGCCTGGCGGACCGCGACGAGAAGATGAATAAGGGCTTGTTTGTTGGGTTTACATTTAGGTTCGTTTGCGCCGTGAACAAACATATGACAATTCAAGACTGGTGAGGAAACTGACTTTATACACCAGGCATCGCAAACCCGCTACAGACGGCGAGGGTAGTCCCCGAAAGGCCATTCCAACAGACGGCTCTTTTGGTACCATGTTCTAGTCTTAGCTGTTTCCTCCAATCAGCTTTACCAATTATCAGGGTCACGGCATAGGCGATATGGTATCTTTTTTTTTCTCCCTTTGCTTTTCGTCCTTTTCATATCTTCTTTTCCCCCACTTTCTTTCTTTCTTTCTTTTCTTTTCTCTCTGTTGCCACTTTTTCCCGTTTGTTTCCACTTTTCCCCCGATTCTTTTCTTCATCATGAACGTCTCCTTTCGCCACTTTTTTTTTTTTTTTTTTTTTTTTTTTTTTTTTTTCCTGCCTGAGTGTCACTACTTATCATGAAAATACGATTTCGCTACTCAATGGCCTCGTACACGACATTATTGATCCCCATAACTATTATATCCCCCCAGACTTTTCAACCTTTTTTTTTCTTTCTTTTTTCTTTTCTTTCTCCATTATTCTCGGTGCCAAATTGTATTTTCTTGATCCTGGTGGTGGGGATGGTCCGGTCGGGATAGGCAACGCGTTGTGCACGTCTCAGCTTTTTTTTTCGGTCTTTGATGGGCTATTGTGCTTTTGTGTTTTCCCCCTTTACTTCCACTTTTCATTTTTTTGTTTTCCCCCTCGTCCATCTGGGTGTTTCTCGTTTCCTGGTACTTTTCCCATTGCTTTGGCTTTTCAGTTCCGTATGGCTGATCCGTCAAGGTAGCTAGATACAATTTTTTTAATCGCAGTAGCCAATAGTCACTAGCCAATAGTCGGCTTTCAAGGAGCACAAGCACATTAAGCCTTTAGCACATTAGGACTTTAGCATGTTAGCACATGAACGAAATAAACAAATCATAGTAGATGTTATAATCAATCACTGTATCGCGACTCGCAGAGTGAGAAAAAGTTCCAATGAAGACTGCTCTGATGATGTAACTAATGTAACTAATACGATAACCAACGCCAACTCCGACTAAAGCTCTAGGCTTATGTAAAAGATAAAAGAGGCGCTCTTCGCAGGACGGTGCTTGCTTGCTTCCGTCAACAGATCTTGCTATGCAGCAGCAGGGGTTAAAAACAAATACAGTTTAGCTCGACGGATCAAACGACGCTTCTGCGCGCGCGCTGAGTAAAAGTGCTTGGAAAGATCCCAGAAAAACAAACAATCAATCAAGCAAACAAATAGGCAAGCAAGTAAACAGGAGAAACAGGACAATCTGAAAACCATAAAGCGCGGGTCTGGTATCTCTGCCATGCGCGAAAAGGAACAACGTCTCATCGCCATCTCATCGCCTTCAAAATGCCGTTCTACCAAACAAGAACATGACCAAATAAAGATCCTAAACAGTTCAATCCAGTAAACCTAGCTCCAAGTACCTTACTGTTCGGTAACACCCCGTCTGAAAAACAAAAGATCAAACACCATTCTCATCGATCACAGACTAATGTTGAGCATTATTCGTTCGCTCTCGGAACTGGCGATGATGGCCGCCGCGACGTTTCGGAAAGTTCTTCTTTTTATCATTCGTAGTAGTGTCGCTACTTGGTTGGTTGGGGAGCTTGTTCTCCTTTGCGGCGTTTAGAGGCTTCTTTTCCTCAAGGGGCCGAGTCTTCTTGCCGTCAATCGATGACTTGGCCCTCACGGCGGGCGTTAACACTGGTGCCTTGGGCGGAGGAGTGTCGACACTCTTGTTTGAAGCAGATTTGACAAGGTCAGGGAAATCGTCCTTGTCGGAAATCCGGACAGAAGATGACGCTGATTTGGCGGTAGTATTCGAGGAAACTGACCCCTGACTCAACGCTCGCTGGCGAGATGAGTCATCAGAATTGATGGATCCCGCAACGCTTCTAACAATTACTGCGGACAAAGATCCAAACTGAATTGTCATGATAGTCTTTGGAGGGGCGGCAAAATCAGGTTCATCAAGTTTCTGCTCAGAGTGTTCCGGAGCTAAACTTTGCGACTTGTCCGATGCGGATGAGTCGACAGCCCAGGGATCGCGCTCCACCGATGGAGATTCCTTGGTGCGTAATTGAATGCTATCAGAGGAGGGATTAGATCGAGCAGCTACTTGAGACCAACTGGTTGTGCTTGCGGATGAAGCCACATCAGTGGACTCCGTCTCGTGTTTATCCGAAGCGACGGAAGGCACTCTCTCTCGAGGCTTCGCCCACTCGTCAAAATTCCCAGCGTAGGGGAGCGGTACGCATGAGATACATTCAGTTGTCGTAGCCTCAGTGTTCAACTTTATTTGTGTATTGTCTTCCGGACTCGATGGGATAGGTGTATTGTCTTCCGGACCCTGTGCGATGGGAGTGTTGTTTTCCGGACTCGATGGGATAGGTGTATTGTTTTCCTGACCCGATGTGATAGATGTGTTCGTTTTCGGACCTGATGCGATGGGAGTGTTCGTTTTCGGACTGAATTCGTTGGATTCATCGTTTTTCAGGTCTCGCCGAGAGAAATTTCTTCGCTTTCCCTTATTCTTCTTCCTTTTGGGAACTGACTTTTGAGTTGCAGGAGAATCCTTCGTAGTGGTAAAACTATTTTGGCGGAATTGGGTATTGCTTTTGGCAACATTGATATCGATCTGCATCAGAGACTTGTTCTGGCCAGCGTTGTCTTCGGTCAGCTCAAGCTGGACTAATCCACCTGCTGCTATTTTTGGAGAAACGGTTTGCAGTGTATAGGTTGGTGAATGCTCTGCCTCCTTAACGAGTTCCTTCTCGGCAGCGTCCTCATTCCTCAATGCGCTCTTCTCGCTGAGCGCCAATCCATCACTCTCCGATACTGAATGCACCGAGGACCCTGGCAGAACTTGAGGGTCGGCGCGATCTTCCTGTGAACATTCGTCCTCGGCAGAAGAATTTCCGAGATCCGTTGATGTAGATTTGGCTGGTTCGTTGGCTTCAGACTCATTGTATTGGGATGAACCCGCTTCATCAGAGCCTTCAGAGAAGACATCTTTCTTAGAGTCAGTGGACTCCGTAGAGACCACGTCTTCAGGCGATGGGCCAAACCAAGCCTTGTTCCTGCGCTTTGTCTTCTTCGCCTTTTCCCTCTTTGGGGGAGGGGTCTTGATAGACTTTTTAGCAGCTGCAATCGGCTTGCTATCGATCAAGTCCGTAGTTTCAGCGCTCGGCTTGCTTTCCGAAAGTGGCGGAGAGGCCTCGGATAGCGTAAAATGAAACGGTTCTTGGGAATGCATGTTGCGATATCTTGAGCTTGAATCCTGATCGCGGCTCTCGGAGTGAGAAAAAGTATGCATTCCATCAACAGCTGCATCTGCAGCAGGTTCGAGCCCGCCATTGGCGACAGAAGGTTCAGGGGTGCTTTCCACTGACATTGTGGAGACATTAAGCACAAGCCCTTCAGAGTCACTCTGAAGAGGACTGCTACTCTGATCTTCAATACCTTGGGATGCTGGAGTTGTATTGTTGTCCTCGAATGGCGCATGGCTCTCTACATCATCGGCCGTTTTTTCTACCGATTCTTCGACCTGATCACCTGATGTGAGCACTTCTGAGTCTTGTACTGCCAAGACATTATCAACTTCAACACAGATGCTGCCTTCGATGGCTTCGTGTGGTATCGTCTCAGAGGCAGATGCCTGGACGCTCGTCTGGAAAGGAGATGGGGATGGAGGATCCAATTCAGAAGTCGTGGAAGAAATTTCGAGACGGCATTCCGCAAAATTCTTCACTAATTCCTCCAAATCTCTGTCGACGTGATTAGCTTTGGATACAGCCTGGATATAGAATTGAATGACTTACTGGTTAGTCGGTGCCGCGAGCGCCTCCTGATCCGGTTGGTCAGTTTGAGTCTGCTCGGTAGATTTGCTGTCGTCACTTGGAAGGGCCAATTCGTCCGCATCAGGCAAGCTGCTTCTAACGTCTTGCGGACTATAAATGACCTTCACAGGCGACTCGGTATGCGACACCAGCTTCTCCGGCGTGCCAGCCTTAATGGCCGAATCCGCATGTTGCTTCTTGGGAATGTAAGCCCCAGGGGGTCTTCCCATTTCAATCTTAAGACGGTAGCCGTGGAGGAATACTCCGGAATTGTGATTTACAGCTCTGATGGCGCCCTCTCTGAATTTGAAACTGCAACTGCTTAGAATTATTCGGATGGTTCCAGAGAATGAAAACTCACGTCACAAAAGCATACCGAGAATATTGGTATCTCCTCGGTATGAACACTTCTAAAACCGGGCCAAAATCTCGAAAAAACCACGTGAGGTAATTCTGATCGATCCCATCTGGGATGTTGCCAACATAGACCGTCGTTGGGGGCGAGACAGTAGGAGTTACCATCTTATTATCTCCGGAAATGCGTCTCCCAATGCCGGATTGATATGATGACATTCGGCCACCATGAGCGGCAGGTCGGTTGGGATCATTGGTCGACTCTCGCTGATGGAGTCGTTGACCGTAGTATTCCCGGCTAAATTTCCGTGCTTGAACCTGTTTACTGGTAGCTCTATAATCTGACGAATCAACAGGAATTTGCTGGTGAAAGACAACTGGTAGAGGATCTGGTCCTCGAGGAGGAGAAGTTGTCTTGACGAAGACATGGTTTTGGGTTATGGGCGCATTTTCGGAGATGCGTCTATTTCCTTGATGTATTCCAAAGTTCACCAAGGGGAGTCCTCTGTAAGTTTCCAACATCCCGGGAGTTGTATGAGGTCGGAGCGGAGTTCGAATTTGGTCCAGCGGAAATAAATTCGCACTAAGCTCGGGTGCCGACGTGTTGCGGGGCATGTATCCAAAGGGCTGAACCCAGTTGTTGGGGAGCGAAGGCGGCATAGCTACTACGCTTACTGGCGAAGTGGTGCTAGACATTGCCAGCGCCGGTGAGTGGGGGAGAGGCGTCTGGATTTGGGGATACTGAGCATATGAAACCATGGGGGTGTCATATGGATAGATGGCAGGAGCATTCGCTCCAAGCTCCTGGCTGACCCAAGGACCGAGATGATGAATTAAGACCGGCGCTATAGAGTAAATTAGCTCAAGGTATCCAAATATTTTGACGGTTGAACTAACGCGGAAGCTCCTTATACGCCTTCAAAAACTTGAGCTGTGCCAGAGCATCAACGCAAAACTCCTCTCCATGAAGACTAATCTCGGCATCGGTGAAGACCTTTTCTGTAGAGGGTCCGATGGCCAAAAATCTATCCATATTATCGACGGCCCATACAGCGGCAAACTGGCACACGTGCCCAGCTCGAACGAAATTATAAGAGGCTATCTCTCCTAAAACTGACAAGAGGTAATCTGTACCCTGAAGGTACAGATCGTACTCATCAAAATAGTCGCACAAGTGAGAGCCAAAGTTTACGGCTTTGCACTGCTCCGGAAAGTCATCCCTCAGCCGCGAGGCGTGGATCTTGCGATCAACTGCAGGATCTGAGCAAACAACAATCTGGGGAAAGGGGTATCTCAGCGCTCGAGGGGCAAATCTGCCCAACTGCGTCGAAAACATGTTCACCAATGTAGCTCTTCAGCTAGCTTTTACAGAGTGGAAGGCTATGAGAGCGTGCTGGAAGCAATAGTGAAGAAGTGAAATGGTACAGGGGGAGAAGACTGGCAAGCAATATAACAAGCAGATGACAGGTAAGGAGCGATGAAAGTGTTGTGGGTGCTGCTTTGGCTCAGGCTTTCTGCAAGGCAAAGCGTGTCAGTGAGCAGCCAAAGAAGGAAAGAGAAACCAAGCAGCTAGGGAGACAACACGGGCCCAGAAAAGGAAGGAACCAACGACTTGCCAAAGATTCAATACCCAAAGGCCAGTGAATGCGTAGGCGAGACCTTGGGAATAAAGGTCCCCTGGTCAACCATATCCAAGGAAAAGGCAGTGACAAGTGCATGAGTGAATGGCCCGGTTCAAAAGGAATTCCTTCAGCCTAGATTCACTATAGACCACAACGGCAACACAAGTAACCTTTCAAGATGCTGAGTGCAGAGCGACCTTGTTTTATTATTTGCTGACCGGATCGAAAGATCAGAAACATAAGCGCAAGGCTTTAGAAGGCGCAAATTCGTGAAAACGAGGGGGAACAAAATTCAAGCCCCATTATCGTTTGACTCGTCCATGTCGATAAACGTTGGGAGCCTTCGATCCATCAACAACCGATCGCCTTGAAATTATTGGGATTCCTCCATCACGACATGAACTAATCCCAATCGATTATTTTTGGAGGTGCATTTTGTTGTCGCAACAGCGCCGCTTCCTCTTTTCTATCAGGATATCAACCACCAGAGTAATGTTCCAATGACAAGAAACGCACAACAATAATATTCCCAATGTAATTAAAACAGAAAAGTAAAAAGAATCATATCAAATAAACGTGAAAAAATCAGAGCAGAAAATCGTGGTAAGGGCATAATGTTCCATGTATAGTCCAAGTCAAGCACGGCATGTTACCAAATGCTTATATTTGTGGGGTGGGGCACGACATCAGCAAAAAGGTTCGAGTGTCATTCAATAAAATTCTCCGTATATTTAAACACACAAAAGATTTTGGTCCCATGGGAGCGACTGCCTATTTTAATATTATACAGTATTCGTTTCTTTTGGAAGTGAGCGGAGCATTCTCAGTATCTCTGACTCGTTATCACCGGCCACTTTTCGAGTCAGCAAATTTTTCGAATTTTGTTTTCTCCCTGGAACATACCTGCTCTGCCATTGTCCCAATCGACAGTCTAGATTTATTTCGTTAGCACTCGAAAGGCGCCACTTGAATAGCGGTAACTTACCAAAGGTCTTATAAAACTGTCAGGAGTTTGTGAGAGTATCTTCTTTGCATCCGCCTCATTAGTGGCTCCTTTTACTAAAGTACCCGCCTTGTTTGGTCCGAGATATTCCAAAATGCTTCTAAGCTGGTCACTGGTGGGTGTTTCTTCGGTTACGTCCAGTTGGAATTCTGTTCTCTGAGACTTGTTTTGCTGCGCATGATCACTAGCCTGGTCCCCTGTTGCTCCTGAGCTGGCTTCAGCAGAGGCTTGTTTCAACAGAGTAAGGACGCGAGTAGAAGCGGCGGAGGATGGCTTATGGAAGAGGGTTATAATATCGAGAGATTTGTGCTTTCTCTGAGTTAGCTACTGTTGCCAGTATTGTCTTCGTCGATATTGGTCCTTACAAAACGGAACATTGTGATATGTTGAGCAAACTCGGCTGGAACTAACGGTAATTGAATTTGAGATTGAAGCTCTTCTTATGTGTCAGAGGAAGAAGTTGTCGTTGCGACGTCAGGATTGAGTTGTCGGATATTTGGCTGGTTGCGGAATGACGTAGTACAAATGCAATACCACAGGGAGCTCGTTTCCAGAGTCGGCTTAGCATTTGGTTCTTCCCGCGTTGCCGCCAGCCCTGGGGGTGCACGGACCACATGTTTTTGACGAACTGACTTTAACTCGCGCTTACCTACCTAGGCCCTAGAGGAACAAAACACGCCTCTGAAAATGAATAGAGCGGTGGAGATTGAGTATGATGAAGCTACTGCATTGTAGATAATAGGCTTCATTCACGCGTCATTTGATGAGTTGCTACAATAGATATGCAAGATGTGAATGATTTACAGAGTGACCGAGGATAGCGGGAAACAACGAAACACGATTTGAGAGACATCCATTTAGTTATTGGTGCAAAAGCCCCAGAAAAGTCATATTCTGTATAGGTAGTTGGCGACAATACCTCAGTTGCCTAAATAGTGCTTCGTTTGCGATCTAGGACCCCATTGATAAATGATCATATTGTCCTTTAGTCCAAGGCATCAATATGATGGATTCGTGTTTCTGATTTCACAATAGCGAAAGTTGTATTGAGCCCAGAGCCAATCAGGAGCTTGAAAAGAAGGAGCGAATCCTATTGTCTTCTATGTGAGTCAATCATCAGTGAATGCTGGAGGCGAGGATGCCGAGAAGCGAGGGTCTCCCACAAACTCCCAGCCATCTGAAAACAAAACAATCTGAAAACTTCTTTCGATCCTTTGAAAAAAAGAAGCTATCACCAACTTCTGTTCAGAAGCCTCTTGTCATTCATATTCAATTGCATACGTTAGTCTTCAGATCTCGATATCAGCGTTTCTTCCCACCTCTAAAAACTGACGGAGTTGGCAGTTTCCCAAAGCCAGCCCTCAATTTTCGTGTACCTTCCAATCCGTTCACGTCAACAAACACTAAAGTAAAGTATCACCTTGAGTCCAACCTGATTCATGCCACACTCCGCAAGACGGAAAACTGATGAAAACAACAGGATGGTCACCAGAAGTGGTCGACCGGACTTTAAAAAGGTCCGGTTCGACGGTCCGACGCCCGAGTCGGACAACCCCCAGCAGATGAGGGCCGCCTCTCCCGAGGATTCTGCTCAGGGGGAAATAACCGCCAGTGGACCTAGAAAGCGGGGAGGGGGACAACAGGGTCGAAGGGAGGAGGAGCAAACGCAAGATGGAGGGGATGACTTGCTCGAGGACCCGGCGATTCGGGCATCGCCGGAGGTCCTTGCGGCAAGGAAAATCCACTCTCGTCGTGAGGCAAGAACGGGAGTGGTTGAATTGCCACTCCCTGCTCCGGTCTCCCTCCCTGTGGATCCCGAACCCGCCCAAAGTCCAGCTGGCGGAGAGGGGCCTGAACAGCCAGGGCCAAAGACTGATGTCGGAAGGTCTCAAAAGGCTGCCAAGGTGGTCACGGAGGACCTCCAGGAAGCGGTAAGTCAACCGCAAATTACCCCTGTCGTGACGCAAAGCGTCATCAGCACGCTGCCAGGAGTCAAACTCCTGGAACAGACACCGGCTGTGTTTCTTCCCGTGAAGGTCTCTTCAAGCATGAGGCTTGGTCCCTTGCCTGAGAGACCTGAGCGGATAGAACCACAGTTTTATCCTGTGGCGACCTCGTTCCAGCATTGGGTTCACTTGGACCCAAGGAGGTTTGAGCTCCTTATGGGGCTCTTCTTCCAAGCTGGAAACGACCCCAATGCCATCGTTGGCCCGGGCTATCGGTCTGGACTTTTCCGGATCGACCTGCAACGGGTCGACGAATTGGAGGCGGGGGCATACAGTGGGCAAGTCTGGAGCTTCAGCCCAGACGACTCACTTATGTGGCACCTCATCGATTGGTGCCAGAGCAACGCAGGAGAATTCTGCGTTGCGATCCGGCGTTTTGCTGACAACGCTTTGTACCACGACAAAGGGTTTTTGCACAAGACAAACCCTTTCACGGAGATCCTCCGTCGTGCTGGCTGGATCCAGTACGGAGACCTCATTGGCGGCTGGGCCTTCCGCGCAATTGCAGCAGCCAAAGGGATGGAGCCGGGTCCCTTCAAGAATCGGAAGCTGTTGCATTTGAGACAGTTTTGGCCCCGACTGTTCAGCAAACTGATCGGAGACGAGTCGTGCCGGCTGTAAGTGGTCTTTTATTTCCCTCCCTTTTTTTCAACACCTTTTCTTTTCTCACTGTTTCATCGTTGCTTCCGTTCACAATTTTTGATATCTCTCAACCAAAAAAAAAAAACCTGACTCTTTTTATTGTTTCCCTACCTAGTTTCTTTCTTTTCTCCTTTTTTTTTTTTGGTTATCTCTTTCCTGTTTCTCTCGATTTCTTGATCTTTTTTTGCCTTCGCCATTTGAGCTCGTCGCCGATGGATTCTGGAGTAGTTGGACGTCGTTGCCGCAGGGATATCTCGCGAACCAATCAGAAGGTGGGAAGAAGCTAACCGAATTATTTTTCTGCGCTAGGACGGACTGGGGAATTTCCTTAGACCGCCCACACTTGTCTCCGAAGAGAGCGCTGGACGCTCTCGACAACAACGACAACGACGACAACGTCGCCAGGGGGGCCAAGAAAGTAAAAATGTCGGTCCCTAATCTGGCCCGCATGCAGGTACATGGAGTACCAGAGGAGGAGCGAGCATTCGATTCCCACGGGAATCGGTTACCATGGGGCTATCTCTACGCGGAGTAAGTGAAAATCAACAAACATGGGCAGTTCGACACAACGGGCCTTGATAGCCTAACTGAGGATGCCATTTTATTTTCATCACTAACTTGGTATATCTTGATCACCTTTAGTGACTCTCTAAACCCACGTCGCCCTCCTGAAGAGAAGGGGCCTTTCGGCACCCCTCTTCGCCGAAACAAATCTCGCTCGAAGACGGCCACACCGGCCAAAAAGGAAGATCCCACCGTTGTGGAATTTGGAATGATATGGGCCGCTCAACAACAGAAGGACAAGGAACAAAAGCAAGCTTCCGAGCAACAGTCTCATCCTTCTACATCCTTCTCGACCTCAACCCGTACCAAATCCGATGTAGCTTTGAGCGCATCAGCGGTTGATGGTACGACGACTACGTCTGCTAGTGCAGTGACTTCGATACCCTCTTCAATTCCAGCTGCAGCTCGACAGCCAACTGAAGTTATACTTTACGGATACTTTCCTGACACTCAGTGGCGTGCAATTGAGCTCTATGAACGCATCTCAGCTGGTATGATCTGCGAGGACTACCCACGTCTCCCTCCGCCCGAACGCATCAAGTATAAGTCGAGCTTCCAGAACATTCAAGCAGTGCTTCCTCGACCGCTGACGCGGGAAGAGACTAAGAGAGCACGCAGATATGCTGGCGGAGAAAGCTGGATCAAGGTCACATTTGACTCGCAAGAAGCGGCAGACCGAGCTTGTCACTTTTCACCTCAGAGTTGCGGCGGATGCTGGGTGTATGCAGAACCCTATCGCGGTGTCGGTCCCAAAGAGGACGTTCCTTTACCCGTCACAGAGGCAGATGCTCCAGACACTCTTCTCGGAACTCCTCGTCCTAACCGTAACAACTCTCGGACAAACTTGTCATTTGGCGCGGCAGCACAGCGATCGAATTCCAATTCCAATTCCAATATCTCTGGCCTTCCAAGGTCATTCACAACCAACACCCTTTCTCTTCCATCACAAGCACCGCCACCACCCTCTTCTAGCTCGACAGCCTCTTCTGGCACTGTCACCGACTTCCCAGTCGCTCCCGCTGTACCCGCCGCAGCTACAAAGCTTCCACGCAGCACATCCCAGCCCGTTTTCTCGAGCGGTGCTTTGGCGACCAGTACTTCGAACGGTGAAATGTCCCGTCGCATTCCTGGCGTCAGACGCGCGGTACTTCTTCCAGCGGAGCAAGCTCTTTTGCCTCAGCCATCACGCACTCAGCGCTTGATGTCACAAATCCCGATTCTCGGATGGTTTTCTGGCGAGGTAATTGGCACCGCCGTCCCGAGATTGGACAATGGCGAATTCGATTGGGTTCGAGCGAGCTTTTGGTGGCGCATCTGCTACTGGATTGACCTACATTTCGGAACGGACCTCTGCGGTCTGCGAGACGACCGCAACGAGTAGCTGCCACAGATGCAGCGTTAAAAGTACAATTAGAGAATTGTACAATGTACCAACTGTCGTACATTCATAGGAGCACAATGCGCTTATTTCTCACAACGCCTTATTCTTTTCGCATCACGACATACTCGACTAGCCAGAGCGCTTTAGTCTTGACGCTGAGGTCACACAGCTGTTTACTCACTTTTGCGTGATTGCATTCTCGTTTCATCCTTCTCTCACCACTACCGAAGCGTTGCTCCTCTCTTTTCATTCGAAACTCGTTGCTCGTTCTCGCTCACATCACCGACCATCGATACGCATCTTGAATTGTCTCAAAAGAAACTATGAGAAACTCGAAGATGACGATGACCCTTTTCTTAGACACAATACCCAGAAGAAAATATGGGTACAAGAAACGGCATCACATTCGACGCACATGCTTTTTGTCAGAAGAAAATACGATAAAACGCCATGGAGTTGTCTAATTTTTACATTATTTGGTCGCCATATTGCAGATATCCGTTCCCTCAATTTCCATGGAAACATCTCAACATTCCCCGCCGCATCGGTCGCTCTCGACGTCGTCATCAAAAGAAAATATGGTTGTCGTTTACAAATGAAAATATGAGTCGAAGCTCTTTGCTATGCAAAATCTTTTGAGATATGCTTTCCAGGTCAGGGTGTTTTAAACAGATCTTCCTTTTTTATCTTCGAGTATGAACTCGCTAGGCTCCAGAAAACTCTTGATTTTCGACCTCAAAAGAAAATATGAGTGTCGTTGACAAAAGAAAATATGGAACGAAGAGTTGAGCCTCTCGCTATTGGTCGGGTCACAGACCAAGAATATGTCATTCTTCATCTCTCACTCTCTCCGTCACATCTCTCTCTCACATCTCTCGCCTTTGTTCTCGTCTCGATGTCGACATCCCGAAGAAAATACGGTCGTCGTTTACGAAAGAAAATACGGATCGAGCGAGCAAGGATCTTTACATGTCATCAAATCCTTTTCTACATTCGTCGAAATCATTTATCTACTCTTCGAATCGATGTCCATATTACCGACAACACGTCTATCCTATATGCTTTCCAAAGCATTCAGCTTGTCTTCTTTCGACACGGATATGACCCTCTATCTTCCAATCACTCCGGCAGAGTCCGGTTTACCAATCGCCGCATTGCGCTTTTAAAGCCTGCAAAGACTCTTCGTCTAGTACGATGGAGATTTATCATTCGGCATTCGGCCTTGGCTGAATCTTTTTTCTAACAGACGGCACTGCTTCGGCTTTCTCGTGCCTACTTTTCTGTTGTCTACTTTTTTTATTGTCCACCTTTTTCACTTTTCTCTTATTTCGATTCCTCTTTTTCTTCGTTGGGTCATGGGTTACGGTTCAAATCGGGTTTTCTTTTTCTTTTCTAGTTTTCTTTTCTTATTATGGTTTCATCACTCGGGTTTATTTTGGGTGCATTTCCAAGGAACAATGGTTGCATTCTCTCGGCTTCAGGTCAAGCGTTTATTCGTCTTGACTGTCGGAAGCATATTTCATTTGCACTTTTAGCAATCAGCGACCAACCTATGTTGTTCTTTATTTTCATAGCAGCCTCTATTCTTTTACCTAAATCGCAAGGCTTTTCAGATTTGTCTCAAGGTTTAGATTCTAAAACAACCTTTCAATTCTTTAATATTTGTGGCTATGCCTGTTATGTGACGATGTGATGGGCTTTTACGTGGTGATGTAATGAGTTATGAACTAGTCGTAAGATTTCACGCGTTGGCATAATGGGATCATGTCAGGATGATAGCTTTTGATATTCATAGCATGTTTGTAGAAAGTAGTATTTTGATATGCATAGCTTCGTAATAGTTAAGTCTTAAATACAGTGTCGTCTGCCATGCCCGTGTTTTTTCCATTGCTCGTTGCTCATTCAACGATGACATGCCCGTTTGGCCATTTGGCCGTTTTAGCAGACCGAAAAAGAAAGGAAGGTAAAAGGAAAGATGAAGATAAAGCTAAAATGCTAACAGGCACATTCCCACTTGCGAGTTGCAAGTCTGACGCCTGGGCTCCCCAGGGTCGGGGAGGGCAGGGAAAGAGATGGGAACCCTCAGGCAATCGGGAGCGTTTAATTGAATGCAATTAAAGCAAGACCGCCGCGCCGACAGCCGCGCCTGCGATGATGCCCCAGCCCTCCCACATGATGCGGCCAGCGGCATTAGTAGGCGAGGCCGTGGCGCTGGTGCTGGTGCCGGTGCCGGTGCTGGTTGTAGACCCCGAGGACGAGGACGAGGAGCCGTTGGCATTGATGTTGGCGCCGGACAGAGGCGTCGAGGTCACGCCCGTGCCGTTGAGGCATTGCGAAGGAGAGGCCTTGTCGGTGGAGGTGAATGTGATGTCGGCGCACTGTTTTGTTGGTAATGTTAGTGTTTGTTTCGACTAGGTTGGTTGGATGTGGTAAGGGCCTGGGAAGACGAGAAAATTATATAACAAAAAAAAAAGAAATAGAAATAGGAATGAGAGAATCAAAGAGAGGGAAGGCGAGGAAGAGAAGGGATTGGACGGGGGGGAAAGGAGAAGAAGGGAGAATACATTATACAATCCACCGTTGGGATCACCATTGGTCACGACCTGGATGGTAGCGTTGGTGCCCTCGCTGATATTCAGCCCAGCAGGGACATTGACATCGCCCATGCAAAAGTTTCCCAGCCCCATCTCTTGAAACGTCGGACGCAAGACGACGTTGAAGTTGTCGCTGGGATCGTTGCCAACTGCAAGCAGCACCTGCACTTTGGCCTGCGAGTGGCCCATGGTCAGCTGAATCGAGCCGCCGCTCAGTGGCCACGCGGTGCGGTTGGAGCTGACGGTGTTCTGGCCGCCGCAGGGGAACTTGACGAGGTTGTCCTCATCGAAGCCGCGGGCGGCAGGGAAGTCGAGCTTGAAGTGGGCGGCGGCGAGGGTGCTCAGGCTGCTGAGCGAGAGGAGGAAGAGGGACGTGAGGGACGTTGAACGCATCTTGATCGTTTGGATTTTTTGAATTGTTTGGATTGCGTGAAGTGTTGTGGGGATGGGGTTGGGAACGTGAGAAGGTGGTGTTGGATGAGAGAAGAGAAGAGGTATCTCAGTTTGTGATGACTTGATGAGTTCTGGGGGGATTTTGAATGCCGTGGTAATTGGCGTGACAGATCGAATGAAGTGAAGTAAAGTGAATAACACCAAGTGGCTAGAGATGAGCTACTGAAACATCAAAAGGGTATCAAGAACTTGGAAAAATAGAGAGAGAAAAGCAAAAAGGAAAAGAAAGGTGAACTAGGGAGACAAGGGCTATAATATAAGAATTGGCTCTTGGCCTTGGCCTAAACCTAGGGATTGATACGATCCACGCTCCTGGGCATGATGTTTCCGTCAAAGCTCTGCCATGATTTTTTATTTTCCCGTGTCGTACTCCATACATGATTGCACTTGGTATCCACATGCATATGGTCCCACCCACTCCTATGGATCCAGGGCCAAGAGGAGTCAGTCAATGCTGCGGTTGTTAACGTATGCTGTGTAGCTGGATTAGTTAATTATCATTGCCGGTGCGGCCAAGCATTTGTCTGGGGCGTTGTTGTAGTGTGTGTGCAAATCTCCGCTCACATCTTGTTTCATCACATCATATCTATCTGTACGGAGTATACAGTTACAGTGGGAAGCTAGACAAGACCTACCTAACTACCTTGACTAGCAAAAGGCACGGGGTGTTAGTCCGATGCGTGTCCTTAACCGGAGCCGAGTCAGTCATTCAGTCAGTCAGGACTAAAGCCTCTTGTCTTGACCCGAGGGACGCTAACGCCTGGAATTCTTTTCCAATAGCTTAGTATTCATGGCGGGACAAAGGGCAGGGAGAGAGGACATGTGCGGAAAGGTTTCCAGGGCGGAAGACGTGACAAAGCGAGGGGAATCAATCATGATGCAGAAAACTTGCTCATCTGGGTCGAGGGTGGGGATCTGCTGCAGGGTGCATAACTGCTGGCCACGATGGAAAGCAAATGGTGACACGACTTCGGGGCACACTGCATCCCTACCCCCTAGGAGTACTCCGTACGCGCGACGCCAAGCACCACCGGGCTGATGGGCTTATGGGCCTATGGGCCTATGGATAAGCAGAGGGTTTTCCATTGTGGCGTTTTGAAATCATCAAAGCTTTTTCAATTGCAGGTGAGCAAGTTTCTGCAAGCCATGAGGAAAAAGCTCCCTTGTTATTTGTCGTTTTTACATTCATACGGAGTAGTCACTTGTTGATCCTTGCCAGCCCCACATCCACATGTCGTTTCTTTTCAATTCGACGATAACCGCCATCGGACGAGCGGGATATTCAATTGAGACATTTCTTGGGATTCTTGGAGAGAAACTCCGCCAGTCCTCGAATTGTAAATGTTGGCCTTTTTCGGCTATATTGTATGCAAAAAGAATGTAGTCTTTTCCGTCAATGTGACATCTCAATTGGTTCAAAATACTACTTTTAAAAAGAAGAATAAAATAAAAAAGTCATGATTGATGTCATCAATTCTATGCGTGCAAAGTGATGCCAGCACTTTAATGAAAAGAAATGCAAATTGGGTATAGACAACCCACTAACACGCCTATGCAGCCATCAAGTGTCGTTGCAGTATTCCATGCCAGAACTCCATATGCAAATATCCACAATGTATCCCGATCAGAAAGAGGTTTCAAATCTCCCTTCTGAGTTGTTTAATGCTCTTCCAGTTGGGCATATCGTCCGAATGCGAGCTCGCCAAGAAATGTGCCTCCGAGCACGGACAAAAAGTAGCCCACATTCATGGTCATGACAGCTAACATGCTGGAGAATAAGTCAGCTCCACGGCTCCCAGAAAAAGGAATTTTGCTCTCATCTACTTACAGCAGATACCCGACACCAGCAATGACCGTCGCAATACCAGCGCGGGGTACGTCGACTGAGAGCCGCCATGGCGAAATTCCTCGAGCATGGCGGCGCACGACCCGCACGCGCTCCTCCAGACCTTTGCTCGAAACGAGCGTCCCCGTCTTCGCATCCGGGTCGTTCAAGGACCGCTCGGCCTCGGGCACCTCGCCCGCAACAACAATATATCGACGATTGAGAGCTTGATCGAGCCACCGCTTTTCGAGGACATGCTTGAAAGCAAACAGAGCTCGAAAGATGACGGCCAGCAGGATAAGAAAGATACAGGTGCCTGCGTAGGATCCTGTTCCTGAAGGAGTCCAGCCGGTCGAGTAGAGCGGAGTAGTCTCGTCGCTGAAAAAGGTCATTTGCATGTGGGACATGCCCGACATGCCCGACGACGAGGAAGAATGCGATGACATGTCCATCTTGATATTAAGTAAAAGAATTCAACAGAACTTTTCAATGGTTTTTCCTGTCCAGAAGCTTTGGGTCGACCTCGTGCCTTCTTTGATGTGGAAAAGTTCGATCAGATAACAGATTTCAGACCAAAGTCAAGGATACCGTGTCCTGCGAAGGAGATCCTCCCACGTTGTGACAAACGTTCTCGCAGCGGGGTCTATCGTGGTTTATCGTTGTGGGAAGAGCATGGATGTAGTGAGTTGTTGTCCAGGCGGTGACGGGGAATTCAGCAATTGGGTGACCGCTAAGGCTTGAGTACCTCAGGCAGTGTGGGATCATGGGTATCGGAATGGAATCTCCTACTTGATTGCGTTATGGGAATGCTGGTCTGTGCGGACACATGAATGTCTAGTGTTAAGAAAGAAAAAGAAGGTGGTTGCGAAGATTCTTATGTCATCCTTGTTCGCCTCCCAAAGAGACCAGGGGCCAGAGGGGAGACCCCTGTCGGTTCCTGAGCATGTTTGAGCAAGTTCTTCCCGTTTAGGCTTGGCGTGGTTTTCACGTTTGATCCTCACGGTATACTCGTACAGGCCACAAAGGTGCCCTTTTTTCATTCAATGAGAGATGACGAATAGAGTCAAGGAAGGGAATTGAAAAGATACGAGGGGGAATAAGTAATGAATAATTGTAGAGTCATAACACTCCAATCGGATTGTCTTGGTGAAACACGGTTCTGCTGTTGTTGTGGTCTATCGTAGTATGACTGAGGAAGAAACTCCGATGCGGCTCTCGCGGTGTGGCTTTAGGAGACCGTGCAGCCCTAGCGGGAACCATCTCCCCATCTGTCCATGGGTATTTGCTGCGGACACCAAACGCCATTGAGCCTGACGTGCCGCGAAAAAACGTGCTCATGTCTTAATTTTCCCCGAAGAAACGATGGAGGGAGGGGCGAAAGTGGACACTTTGGTGAGGGTCGATGGGGGCGAGGGGTCTGATAATCAGTCCGTGATGAGCGTGATAGACCCAATTTGCCGATTGTTGCCGCTCTTCGAGTTGATCTGCTCTTTCATCTTTGTTCATCTTTTCTTTTGACCTACGTGTCCACGCTCATTGTTGCGGCCAAGTGTCAAAGCAACCATTTTCAGCATTTTCGATGGATCAGTTTGTTTAAACAGACTTTAATCAAACTGAGATTTCCCTTGCTCAGTCTTAATTTGGTCTTTTTCTCCCTGGCAAGAAACCATCAAAACAGTCATGGATATGGATATGGGCGACATGTCGGGCGGCATGTCCATGGGCGACGGCGTGCCCACGCTCTTCCACATGCAGAAGATGTATTGGGCGTTCATAGGCGCGACCATTGGCTTTGCGACTCTGGTCCATATGGGTGAAAAGGCGCTCTGCTGGCAGAGGTAGGAGATTCCATTATCACCAGTGAAACTTGGTGGAAATGACGCTGAACGTAATTACAGACTTCATGCTGCGAGCAAGCAGGATCCAACACCTGCAAAGCCAAGGTCTCCCGCGCTGGTCGCGGTTGCAACGGCTACGGCAATTATCCGCGAAATCTCAAATGCTACCATGGCCATGTTCAAAATTCGTGGTCGGACTTTCCGCAGTGCTCCGCTTGGTCGAATCTGTCTCGTACTCGCCTACTTTGTCCTACTTGTCGTACTATGTTTCTACCGCCTCCAACCTAGCAACCCCTGGCAGTATGAGGATGTGGCATACCGTTGCGCCTACATCAGTGTGGCTCAATTGCCGCTCATCTTCCTTCTGGCTGGCAAAAATAACATTGTTGGGTGGATGACCGGCCTCAGTTATGAAAGGATCAATTGGTTACACCGATGGGTTGCCCGCTGCCTCCTGTTTACCACCACCCTCCACATGGGCTACTTCTTTACTGATTGGGCCCGTTACGATTACATCTTGATCAAACTTCGAACAGACTCTATGACACAAACTGGCATCTCTGCATGGGCAATTCTCGTCTGGATCGTTCTCAGCTCGTTTGCGCCGATTCGGGGCTTAAGCTACGAACTTTTTGTGCTGCAACATCTCATCTCCTTTGTTGCCTTTATCACCATGGTCATGCTTCATGCCGACGCCGATGTGCACGTCTACATCTGGATTCCTGTCGGACTCTTCTTCTTCGATCGTATCACGCGAGCTCTATACGTCCTATACACCAATCTCGCCATCTT
This sequence comes from Xylona heveae TC161, assembly GCF_001619985.1. Taxonomy (NCBI): domain Eukaryota; kingdom Fungi; phylum Ascomycota; class Xylonomycetes; order Xylonales; family Xylonaceae; genus Xylona; species Xylona heveae. The sequence continues at coordinate 1,006,817 of NW_017264201.1, read as the reverse complement.
TCATCCAAAGGCACGCCGTGAGGGAAATCAATCACGTTTCTGGGCTTGCAAAGCCAGTTTTACCCCCGTGTCTCAGCGGACAACGCGCGTGACTATTCAGAATCCTCCGATTCAGTGGAAAGCAGGACAACATGTCTTCCTTTCTTGTCACTCTATTGTGCCCCTGCAAAGTCACCCATTCACCGTCGCCTCTCTTCCTGAAGACGGAAAGATGGAGTTTCTGATTCGTGCCGGTAATGGAGGAACAAAGGCATTCTTCCATCATGCTGAAAAGCACCACCAGCAACTCCCCACTACTGAAGCTGAAATCTCCATGCCCAAGCACAAATCCGTTGCTATTGAAGGACCGTACGGTCGCATTCGGCCTCTCCGCCAGTTTGACACCGTTGTCCTTTTAGCCGGAAGTACCGGTGCGACCTTTACTGTTCCACTGATGCGGGAAATTGTCTCCGCATGGCGCCGCAACAACAACAACAACAGCGACTCTTCTGATTCCAGCCGCCAAAAAAGGGGATTCTTGCTTCCAGACGGCATCGTTACTCGGCACATCCGCTTCGTCTGGGTCATCAAAGCGCGCGACCAACTTGACTGGCTCTGGAAGCAGCTCATCACGGCAATTGACGACGTTCGCCAGCTCCGCCACCAGGGCATCGATGTCGAGCTTGACATGAGCATTTACATTACTTGCGACGACAGTCTCACTTCAGACCAACAAGGCGGCGTACTTCCTCCGGCTTCTGCCCGGAACTCGCTTCCGCCACCTTATGGCGTTGTAGAAGAAGTACACACCGCAAAGCCTGAGAAGGACGAGAAAAAGTCGGACCCAATGTTTGGCAGTGCGGAAAAGGCCGAAGTACGGGAGCTCGATTCCCTTTCAATGGCTTCGTCACACCAGGGGCCATCATCTGGCCGTCCCACGTGTGGACCCAACGGCACATGCTGCTGCACCGCAACTATCGAAGACGAAGACGCCATCGACAATGCCGATGCCCCTGTCTGCACCTGCAATTGTGGTGCTGCTGCGGCAAGCTTGCCTGAACCTACTGGCCCAGCGCCTCCCTCGTCATCAGGGACCGACAAACCCCATTCCTCCTCCCCACCACCACTCTCGCCATCATCTGACGGAACAGCTGCAGTCCAAGATTTCGAAAAGGCGCAGCTCGCAAAGGAGATTGGACCCCGTCCAGACTCTGCTTCGTCCTCCCTTGCATCACCTACGTCACCTACATCTATCCCGCTCTTCAGCGGCCGTCCCTCCCCGCGCACTATTATCCGCAAATCCCTCGAGCAAGCCTTTGGCGAGAGCGCCGTCGTGGTATGTGGACCATGCGGGCTTGTCGACGATGTGCGCCACAGCGTCGTCAGCTTGAGCGATGAACGGGCCGTACACAAGGGCTCCGGTGCTCAGGGTATCTATTTGCATACAGAAGCTTTTGGCTATTAAAGTTTCTCAATTCGGCCTTTTTTGTCCCCCTCTTTTTTTTCTTTTTCATTTATACCCTGAATTAGAAGTATCCTTTCGTGTTACTTCTTCAACCCTCTTATGATTATAATGATACAATGATACCTTGCAGTTGCATTTTCAAGGCTCGGTTGGGTTTGGGGTTTCTAGATGTTGGTCATGAACGGAGCGTTCATTTTTATCACCTGAATTTCATCACCAGATGTTTTCTTATTTTATCACCTCATGGTTTCTTATATTCTGCATTGCTACCAGGAAGCCGGTCTTGTGCAATGGCTGATGCCTTTTCGACATTATGCACCGAGATAGATTATCCTCATTCTTTCGGTTGTTCTCTTCTTTATCGGTTATTCTCTTCTTTTTCGAACTTTCTATATCGGATATTCTTTCCTAGGCCAATGCATATTTGATATCTCGATAGATATGAGGAATATTAAATTTGTTCAGACAAGTCATTAGTATTCATCCCTTTTTATATTTCCATGCTACATGATCTTGCAGTGATTCATATACTGTAGTCTGCATTTCTACCTCGCCAATGATATACCTGCTGTCTATCTTTATTACTATCACAACTACCTAGGTATCCTGCATTACCATTACAAGTACCCTGCATTACCATCATATGTGTTATGTAACAAGTACAGCGCAGCTATGTCCTCTGTAGGACCAAAACGTTGTCGTATATTAAACGCACAGCACCAGCTGGTTCGCTTGAGGGGGTGGGTTGAAACGCTACATTGAAAGTTTGAAACAGAACAGAACCGAGATATTCGTGAAGGCTAAGAGAAGAGGTTAAAGAAAAGAGGTGAAAGCGGTGGAAGAAAAGAAAAGAAAAGAAAATAAGGGGGGTGAGAGAATTGGGTAAAGATGATTAAAGACAGGGAAGAGAAATTAAAAGAAAAGGGAGGGGGAACAAAAAAAAAAGAAAAACAACGAAAGAAAAGAATGAGAGAAGAATGAGAGAAGAATGAGAAGAATAAAATTAATTGAGATTAGGATATAAGACATAAGATATGGAAGAAAACAAAATAGAATGAAATAAAAAAGAAGAAAAAAAAAAGAAGAAAAAAAAAAGAAGAAAAATAAGAATAAGAAAAATAAGAATAAGAATGAAAATTAAATAAAGAAAGGAAAAGCAAAGAAAGGATAAAAAGAAAAGAAAAGAAAACAAAAGAAAGGATAAAAAGAGAAGAAAAAAAACCAAGAAATGATCAAATTTAAATAAACACCAACGCGCCCCCCCCCGGCCCCCCCGGCGGGGCAAAAAAAGCGATCAAAATCCATGCTTTGCAAACTCAGCCTCTGTCCAATCCCACAACTTCCTCGCCCTGTCATCGTTCCGCGCGAGACCCGACCCACCTGACTTGCGTCCAACAGGGACATAAAACGCGCCCGTCTCGACTTCCTTCGCCGGCTTTGTCGTCGCGGCCCAGAGCTGATTCCTTGCGCCCTGGGGCACGCTGCTCATGAACCACGAGGCAACAGTCAGCGCAATCTTCGAGACAAAGCCAAACGCCGAAGTCGTGGAGGCGTAGAGATTGGTATAAATGACACCCGGATGCACCGCAACGGACTTGATACTGGGGTACCGCCGTGCAAGTTCTTTCGCGAAATAGATATTTGCGAGTTTCGAATTGCCATAGCGTCTCCAGGTATTGCTCTTTCCGAGGACCGTAGTGTCGGTGACCACTGCCGCCGACGGAGCTAGGCGATGGCCTTCAGACGAAACGTTGATGATGCGCACGTCGGAATTGGATTCCTCGCTTGTGCGCAACAGCGTGGGGAGAAGGAGCTTGGTGAATAGGGCGTGGCCGACGTGGTTGGTGCCGAACTGGATCTCGTAGCCTTCCGTCGTCGTGCCCATGGGCGTGGCCATGATGCCGGCGTTGTTGATCAGGATGTCGAGACGCGTGGAAGAGGCATTAAAGGACTCGGCGGCGGCTTTGATGGAGCCGAATGAGGTGAGGTCGAGGGGTAGGTAGATGAGCTTGGTTTGGGGGTGGTCCTGGTTCAGCTCGGGCACGGCGGAGCGGATGAACTCGATGGCGCCCTCAGCTTTGGATTGCGTCCGCGCGGCGAGGTAGATGGCTGATGGGTTGTGTTTGGCGAGTTGCAGGATGGTTTCTTTGCCTAAGCCTGTGTTGCCTGTGGTATGGATGGTTAGGTTTATTTAGAGGTAATTATAGGAGGAGATTAATTACGTACCGCCTGTGATGAGGATGACTTTTCCAGATAAGTCTGGAATGTCGGTCTCAGGGTGATATTTGCTGCTCCCGAACATCTTGGAGTTGGATATCCAGTGAAATAATTATGTTGATATGGTAAGAGTATATAGTAAACAGTGTGGTGAGGATTTGTTGCGCTCAACAGAAATGATGAGAAGCTTTGAGCGGGTCAATTGGAGTAGACGCTGGAGTTGTGATATGATCCGAAATACAGAGCAAGCTCACAGGGTCAGGCTGCTCTTCTTATATAGACGTTGCCTCTCGATTTCAAATTCTTTTGTATAAGCTGCATGTAAAAAGGACCCTGGTTTGGCATGTGTTTGGATGAAATCACCACCTTGAGCCGACCGGGCTTAGTGGGTCTGGCTCGTCTCGTCTCGGCCGTAGAGAGCAGCGGAGCGGAATCAACATTTCCCCATCCCGCCTGGAAACGAAAGGGAAGATCCAAAGGGACTCCGGTAGGCGAAAGGCCATGATTATGCAAATGTTGGTCTCTTGCCTCGGCCGTAGTGCGTGCTGGAAAATACCGGGGGCTGCTACTAATCGGGAACAGTGGCGCCGGGCTGGCGGAGAGATTTTTGTTCCATTTTCTAATCCAAAGCACGCACAACTACTGCCGGATGGTTCAGTGATCAACTGATTCCACGAATATCAGTATAAGTAATTGAGTGACACCAATTGATATGATTATAATTCTGTAGAGCGTAGTAGGCACTGGTAAATTGTAAAAGCTGCATGAAGATGAGAAATGCGTGACTGCCCTAGGTGTATCGGCGCCAGCCCACAACGCCCACCAAGCACCTCGCTTGCGAGGGCACAACCGAACTTTGAGGCTCTGGAGAAACTCGGGCACGACAACGCCGGTCAGAGAGTCTATTCGAGATCCGTCACACCCCTTTGACCCTTCATCGCAACAGGTACGCTTTTCCCCGACTCATCGCCGTCAGTTTCGTCCTCTGTCGATTCCGTTCGCTCGGTCAGATTACTCGAAATTTTTTTGTTGCTGGAATCTCTTTGTGGAGGTGGGGCTGACAATTGGTTTGCCGAACTGCGCATCTATAGACCTCTGTTCGAAAAAGAAATCGGCCTGTCCTTCGTCGGCCAACAGCAATCATGGATCACGCAAAGCTTGCTAGAATGCAGCAGTCGGTGCGAATCGGTGAGTGACGCCAATTTGAGTGGATTTGAAGGCTGGGCCAGAGCAGGACAGCTGGAGGAGACTTTTGGCTGGGCCAAACATTGGGGGAGAGGTCGGATCTAGATGAAGAAGATGAAGCTAACTTTTGAACTTCTGCCCTGTAGGGTACGCTTCCTCCTTTTTGAAACACCTTCTATTCACTTCATATCACCTGCTGTCTCCGTCACTGGAATAAACAACTCAACTTTGCCGACAAGAATACACATCACGTACGATCAGAATGCTGACAATTAGTCATCCTATAGCGGCAAGGGTACCCCGAGAAGAAAGATAAAGAAGGTCCACAAGAACTCTGGCACCGACGACAAGAAGCTCCAAGCTTCGCTCAAGAAGCTCAACGTTCAGCCCATCCAGGCCATTGAGGAGGTCAACATGTTCAAGGAGGATGGAAACGTCATCCACTTCGCCGCCCCCAAGGGTACGTCTACCCCGCATATCCACTTCTAGATGAAAGGTCAATTGGACGGTGTTATTGTGGAAAGGAGGGCAGCTTTCTCTTTCAAATGAGGGGAAGCTTCCTTGCACAGTTGAGGAGGAGGATATGACGGCGTCTGGATGCGGAGCATAGATTGTCGGGAAATTGCAACATTGGCTGACCGTCTCCCTTTACAGTTCACGCTTCCGTCCCCGCCAACACCTTCGCCATCTACGGCAACGGTGAGGAGAAGGAGCTCACCGAGCTCGTTCCCGGTATCCTCAACCAGCTCGGCCCCGACTCCCTTGCCTCTCTCCGCAAGCTCGCCGAGAGCTACCAGTCTCTGCAGAAGAAGGAAGGCGAGGAGGGCGATAAGAAGGAGGCCGACGACGACGATGACATCCCCGACCTTGTTGCCGGCGAGAACTTCGAGAGCAAGGTCGAGTAAACTTGTTTTCGTAACTTCTTGATGAATGTCTAATGTTGTCGATACTCTGCCACCCTTTTCCAAAAAAATTTACCTGTACTTTTGCATCCGGGCTGGGCAAGGATAGCAGATAGCGATTTCACAATAATCTACTGTTTCTCTTCTGCTACCAAATCAATGAACCCTGACAGGCGATGATGAGAATTTGATGGCCCCAGTAGCTTATATGCTACGGCCTGGAGCTCTCCTAGCGCACAATGGATGCACTGGTGAAATCTAGACCACGACCCCTCCAAACAGTGATATCATGGCATTCTCCTTTTACTTTGCTTTACCTTTCATGGGGATTATGTGAATTTTGACGGGGAAGGTCTGGGCTCAAGAAGCTCACGTGCTTGAAATCGGGTTCTCTAAGCCTTCCTCATAAATGTCCGTAAAAGGTGATTTGATTGTGGATATATCTTTGGAGATCATGTCCATGAATAAGGTGTCAGTCTAGGCTTCGGCGGCACTGGCAAAGGTCAAAAACACTACCCAAAATCAATCTCGGCGCTGCCTTTGGGATAGAGTAACATTGATGTGCATCAGTCCGCAGCATCGCCGCCAAGAGACTGAGCCCTTTTTTCCCCCTAGCAGTAGACAATATCAGATATTATATTGTTGCATTCATCAACTATTAACTCAACCGTCTGAAACTCTCTGGGTATTCTTTTCGGGTTAAGTGAGGCGATCGAACTGTGACTGTCGAACCACTTTGGCGCAACGGGTCTCGGGCGGTCACGATTCGTTTGGCGACACAGACCTGAGTAGCGAAACCCACGTTTGACTCTTTCCGGCGCCGGCCGTCAGCGAAATACAACGTTCAGGGCACGAGGACACCTTTTTGGACTTCTTCCTTGTGGAGAGCAGGATACCAATCCGAGAGAGGCATTGTTATCTGTAGCAATTTTTGTGGCCAACTTCTTCTGAAGGCCTCATTACCTTGCGCCAATTCTTTCGCATTCTTATTTGTGCCTACTCAATATCACGGACTCTACCCCGAGTCTCACGAGGACATTTACACAAGCCCTCGCGGAATTCCCATTTGTCAAAATGAATTAGTTTCTAGATCTCCTCTGGGAGATCGTGTCCGTTTCCTTGCTCTTTTCTTATTCTCTCCGCCTCTCCTTCATATTCCGCCAGTGCATGCCACCTGGTGCGGCTTCTTTTCTGGACTGAATCTTTTGTCTTCGCCAGTCTGTCGCCGCCAGATCTCTTACGACCATCGGCTGCCGCGTTCTTTCAACTTTCTATTCTATTCTACCTGCTTATGCCGACACATTTGTCATAAGCTCTTCGAAAGCAATAAGTTTACACGGCGGCTTGTTGATCGGTTTTTCGAGGACCCCTCTGGATACGCTCATTTCTCTTACGGAACAATTAGCCGGCAGAAGCAATTGAGAGTTGGGCCTTTCGCGGAGGAAATAATAATGTCTCAAGGTACCGACGTGTCCAATGGCGGCCAAGGCTCTCCAAACTCGTCAAACGATTTGCCTCGAGGAGATCAATCGAAGGCTTGTCAAGCGCCAGGATGCACGCTGGCGAATCAGGAGGTATCACCATCAGGGAATGGCGGGGGTGGGCATCATCATAAACACTATCATACACAGCATGGCTCTTCAATATCCGTCCCTCCGACTTTAATTTCACCTTCGTCAGAGCCGGCCGTGAATGAAGATGATTTTCGAACGGCTAGTCCCGAGGAGATCAATAAAGATGTCTCTAAGCCTGTGACCGCCTTTTCTCAGCTGACATCTGAAAATCTGAATGCAAACGATAATGCGAGGTTACAACAGGATGTGGTCCCGCGATATCGCAAACAGATACGCAATGGTGCATCTTCTGTCCGTTCAAGTCAAAGTCACGATGCCGAAGCAGTTCTCTTTCAAAGAGCGAGACTTGAAGAGTTATTCCGTGCATACAACAGCGGGGATTCTGTAGCAGCTGATGCTATTGCTGAGATTGCTCGCTCGAATGGCATTCCTGGAGACTTGCGGCGGCAAGCATGGCCAATACTTCTTGAAACGCACCCTATTAGGCTTACGGGGGCCCACATTCGAGGCCCCGTACTCAGTATGCAACATATGGAACCGGCCAAGGACATGCCTATCCGGAGGATACGGGGCGAAATTGCTCGTTTCCATAAACGCCGAAAAACCAACCTAAGCACGCGTAACACCTCGTCATCGCTTTCAGTTTCGCCTGCTGCTGGTGCCACCACTCCTTTGACAACCACTAGCGCAACTTCTTCATCTGCTATTGCTCCCGACAGGGATGCCCTTGAGCAGCTAGCGCTCGACACGGCTGTTGAAGCTGCAGTCATCGGATTCCTTGAGCGCAACGATCAATTGCCTTACGCACCGGGCATGATTCATGTCTGTTTCACATTGGCCGACTGGATCTTTGCTCCTCTTGGCTGCTCCTCCTTTGATCCCAATGCTCACTACACGCAGCATGAGCTCTTATGTCGAACCTTTGACCAAATTATGGCTATAATGCTCTGGTACCCGCCTTCCAGCGCATCCAAGGATTCCATGGAGCACCAATGCGAGGGAGCCCTAACACGACGCATCACACATTTTCTCGCTGTATCCCGCCGTTTGCTTCCCGAGCTGACAGCTTACTTTGATGAAGAGGAGGTCAACGGGTTTGCAGAAGAGTGGGTGCATTCCTGGATCAAGTGGTGGTGCGCTCGAGAGCTGCCCGGCGAACAAAAAGGTCGTCTCTGGGATTTTTATCTTGGGTATCGCCCTTCAGTGTACTCTTCAGAGGCAAGCAGAAGCAGCAGCAATACTACGTCGCCAGCGTCGCCCGCACCACCGGAGCCTCGCGCCTCTATTGATGTTTCTGATGGGAACGGTGAGGAAGAAGCCCCTGCACGACCGAACCCGCTTGGGCAAGAGGACGAAAATAAGCCTCTGGCCGGCGAGGCATACACTCCGGCGGACTGGCATACTTATGTCTGTGTTGCTCTCTTGAAAGCGTGCAAGGACGAGCTCGAGGAGCTAGAATTGTCGGAAATTCGAGCCCTCTTGAGCAGGCTGCCAAAGCTGAACGTGAATGCCATTCTTGCAGAAGCCAGAAAAGCCCGGAGAGAGCTAAGAGAGCTCGGACTTCGAGAAGACGAGGAGGTTCGAAGGCGAGCCGATCAAAAGTATTAATCCTTGTTACTAAATGTCAAATAATTTTTTCTCGCCGTTCACTGGACAATCTGTATTATATCTTTTTCTTTTTCTTTTTTTGCTTCACACGGGCAGGATATACCATCTCTTTCCAGTGTCTATATTCTATACCTACCACGTTGACCAGTGTATTGTACAAGTCCTACAAAAATTCATGCATTATGACTTTTGGTACCTGTATTAAAAGAAAATGATTGCCTCGGTTTGACTGATCTTGTGCTTAATCACATTGAATGTCTCGATGTAAGGCTCTTCCGCTCTTTCTTCATCCAATGCTGACAGAAGGCTCCCTGGCCAAACCCCGATTTTTTGGCACCCTCCATCACTTGTCACCACTTGTTCCCTCCAAGAATGCATTCCAAGCGCTAATTGAAAATCAATGATCAATAATTCCCGAATTTCATATCCGTCAAAGCGTCATTGTATGGTCAGGCGGCAGTACTCTGTACGTGGATCCAACTCCCCCACACCGCGGATGCAATTCCGCTGTTGCCAAGATGGGGGGGGGAGGGGGGAGGGGGGAAGGGGCAAACTGCTCAAGTAATCTGCCACCGCTCACCGCCCTCCGAGCGGACCCTTTCCTCCAAAGCAAATCCCCAAATCCAGCGCTCTAAATCATGTCATCGAATTTCGTTCTT